>NC_053026.1:215098761-215313689 GCF_003073215.2 Triticum urartu
CTCTATCCCAACCTATTTCCCGTCCTTCAGTTATGTATGGATGTCGACCAATCTCCCTCAAGACATAGCTGGGTCTTTCCTTCTAAACACATGTACGAGTCGTTCTACCTCTTTAGTTAGGCCTCTGCCTCCGCCATCCCCCTCACCCCCCACACACACCGATACATCAAGCGCTCTAGTCATGTCTCCCTGCCACACATAAACTTGCCCTATGCCCTCTGACGTTCTGGTAGGTCAGTCGCCCTATATCTTTGACTTGCACACACACAATTTCGATGGCTCTCTTCATCCATCTTGCACCCACCCACTTGATCCTCTCTTCGACTCTATCGATATCTATGACCCCTCCCTCTCTTCTCATGGATCGCCCCCTCTGTCCCTCTATATATGATATGGATATGCCTCTATTTCACACACACAGCATGCAAAATTTTGTTTGAGATGTCACCGACACATATTCCCACAAATACATTCACGAAAACACCACCCCCCCAAAAACAAAAAACACCCATGAACGCACACGCCATCTTTCTAGGTTTGTATCTCCCTTACACACACCCACGTAGGTGGGGGGCGTGCACGAAGAGAAGAGGTGCACGCACGGCGCACGTACTCCCGTCTCTTTCCCAACCACACCCGCGGGGGTACACGGTGGATCTCATTTTTGTACGAAAAGGCAGCCCACGTGGTAATTTGACACATGTACTGGTTGTCCACTTGATGGAGGATCGTCTATCATAGGTGAACAAACAAATTGTGACTTCACGCGTTATGTTAAAAAAGAGGCAAACCATGTAGGGCCTACCTTACAGGAAAGGCTCTATACACTGGAGTACTTTTGGTGTGTCCCGTCAACTCGCAGAACGAGGAGAAGCTTGCTTAGTATGCCGTCTCCCCCGCCCACGGGCGTGGTGGCTCGCAGGATGAGGTGAAGCTTGCTTACTAGTATGCCTTACGCCCGCTCCCTCGCCCACGCGCGCAGTGGCTCGCAGGACGAGGAGAAAATTTTACTACTCCCTCCGTTTACTCCTCGTCCCTACCTTGGTTAGAGAGATTATCATATTTTTTGGAATATATGTCCTTTAGTAGATTTAGATTTCAATATGAACTACTAGTACATACTCCAAACACTGATGTATATAGACGTATTTTAGAGTGTAGATTCACTCATTTTGCTCCGTATGTAGTCCATATTGAAACAGATGTAATAGTACGCACTCTCCCTCGCCCCTCGACCCTCGCCCACGTGGTGGACGTGCAGCAATTCATTCGGTCTCATATAGCCAGAACGATATATACTGCAGTACCATTATTGCTCGACTTCCCGAAGAGGCGAACATCCAATTGCAAGGTTAATATTTTGGAGATGCCTCCTCCCACCGGCTTCCTCTAGGTTGAGCTACGTCCCGACATCCCTCAGGTACAACTCCCTTTACAGCCAGCTTGCACCACTGCTCCAGCTGCCCACATCACTCCATGTGGATATTTCTCCACTTCTTTGCCCCGCACATACCTCTACTGGCTTCTACGTACTGTATTTGTGATGAGTTTATGTCTCATCAACTAGTCCCAGTAATCTTATTCTAATCGCGCTTCTTCAATTTCTTTGCCACAAGGATGCTCATCTCAATTTTGGTGAAACTGCACAAAATGATCTGATGTTCAAAGGGTTGCAAACTTATTCATTTCTTCGGAAGCTCCAACGCTACCAGCAAATTAAAGCCTGGTTAGTGTTTATGGTTCAAGAGCTAGGGACTGCATGGATCTTTTTTCTTTAGCTGTCTCTGTTCCAAAATAAGTGTCAACTTTAGTAGTAGTACAACTTTGTACTAAAGTTTGCATAAAGTTGAGACACTTATTGTGTCAACTTCAGTAGTAGTACAACTTTGTACTAAAGTTAGCATAAAGTTGAGACACTTATTTTGAAATGGAGGGAGTATGTATTGGCTATGATCTGTCAATCATTGAGATGCAATAGCATGCATGTTAGTCTCCTTTGTATTTGTTGAAATGTTGCAACCGACAACATTGGACGCAAGATACATGAAACAGAAGCTGGAAGCTTCATAGCATTGTACACATTTATCTCACTGATAAATTACAGTACATATTGTACTAGTACTATGTAAAGAGTTAGGTGTCGCACGGTGCCCAGAAAATATGGTGATAGTGTGAGGTGGGCCATGTAATCACTGAGCCTGCATGTTTTCACTGCTCTCGCACTCCTCCGCTGAGAATGGAGAAAATTGTAATCTAGTAGTACCTCCTTTCGCCGAAAGCGTGGGACATCCAACAATCCTACCACCTCAGTAATAATGACCAATGAGCCGTCAAATCACATAGACCCAACAGTAAGTTGGACAGACGAAGCAACCATCACTCTTGAATCTGCCTCTCCCTTCAACGCCGGCGCCAGTGAGAGGTCACGTCCGCTCTGCCCGGGCATGAATGCGGCACCGATTCTTTGGAGTGGCGCTGACCGTTTCGGGCGGGAAGCACGCGTGGGCGATGGAGGGACTTTGGGTGGGCCAGGCTGGTCAGGAGCAGGCGTGGCAGCTGTCCCGCCTGTCCTGACCGGACGCCCGGAAACGAGAGGATGCACCGACACTCATGGCTAAATCATACACTACACACCATCTCTCTGTAGGAGTAGGTCAATGTGTCGCTCTCTCTAACACACACATGCAGTTAAACACACACACACGCCGAGGTAAACTGAGTTTATATCTCAATTAATGAAGACTTGCATGTTACCATCCATATGTTACTACCTACTATGAAAGTAGTAACATAGACTAGTAAAATATGCATGTTACTAGTCCAAGTTACTCACCACTATGACCAGCCTAGCAATGTAACCAAATGCTCCTTACCCTGCCTTGTTATCTTCCCCGGAAACCCAATGCATGGAGCGCAACTACACGTTGATGCATACATGGCCCTGCATGGTAGCTAAAACGGCATCTCTTAGTTGTTGTGATTAATTGTTGCGTTTAGAGACAGAAATCAGGGCTTTGATTGGAGGAAGGACCGGTCAAGTTTCTCCTTCTCCTCCAATCTGCTTGCACCTCATTTCAAAAAAAATCTACTTGCACCGTGGTCCCGTTGCACCTTCTAACATGACTTATTACACCTAGACGGAGGGAGTAGTACGAGATACGGCGGCACACTGACTTAGGTCGAATACAAGTGCCCAAAATTGTGTGCATGTTATAATATGGATTCACTTAAAATAGTACGTGAGCGAACAGAGGGATCAATTGGACAGTGTTCACGAGCAGTAGCGAGATGTGTGAGGTAAGATACACTGCTGGCGCTTTTAATTTTTCTTATTAATTTGTTTGTTTCACCCTCTGACTGGTGGGACCCAACATACTGCATGGAGAAAAGTAAGTTGACTAAGGCTGCATTATTTCTGTACTACCAACACTGCTTTAAATCCCAAAAGACCTTACCACCAAAGCCACATGACACGATTATGATTTAAATCCCAATGACTCCCACACAAAAAAACATGGCATGCTTGTCACACGAATGCAGGAATGTATTAAAGGTTATTTTCCTCTCGTTAAACATAACGTGGGGGTGGTGTAGCTGGTTAGCCTGTTCGCTCATCAAACTTGAGGTCTCGGGTTCGATAACTGCACTTGAGCATAATTTTGTTTTTGTTCGACTTCTTTCTTCCACCCAATGACAGGTAGGCCCCGCATGACAGAGAGAGAAAGTGATATGGGGCAGTGCCAGGAGGATTCTTTGACTGGTCAAAATGGATGGGATACGGTGCTATACGATCTCGTAGTGACTGTATAATCACCTCATCACGTATACGCTGGCTGCAGCCTCGACGCTTGTTTTCTAGGGTTTGCACTCTTCACACTCTCTCTCCAGTGTATATATATATATATACACGCTGGAGCCTCAGCGCTTGTAGTTGCTCTCTTCACACTCTCTCACCCTCTCCTGATCAAAACAAGACTTCGTTGGCCTCTCTCTCTCCCCTCACTGCTGGTCAAAGAGCCGGCATGATCCATCCACTGGGAAGGGAAGGTGGCTTAACGCTGTCGCCGTCGGCGAGGAAGGGAATCCACTATCGGCGCAGCTGTTCTCTTTCACCCAGCGGCGGCGCGGGAGGGCTTCCGACCCCTTCTTCCTCGCCGCCGTACATAGTGTGGGCCGAACGGCCTCCGGTCGCCCACCGAACCCAACCCCAAGAACCTTAAGGTATAATTTACTTATTCCACATGCATTGCTGTAGCTGCATGTGGGCCTTTTCCGCTTCTGCACTCAAATCTAGGTGTTGGATCAAACAGGAAAGTAGTGGGGAAAGTTGTATAGCATGAATCTAGGACGTGGTTCAAAGAGGAAAGGAAGGGGGGAAAGTACTAGTACAGACTGGCTATCCAGCACCTACATTGGTCGAAAAGGGGAAACAATGACAACCGCAGTACGCACATCTGTAATGAACTGATCTTTTGTTTTGGGGGATAAGGCTGTAGATTTTGAGCGGGACTAGATTTGCTGCGCTCACATAGGGAAGGGTGTCTAAAGATAACAAAATTGGGACCAACACAAATATGCTCCTTGGTTGTTTTTGTTCTTTGTTGCAACAGACTGTGCATCACCCCTTCATATGTCGGTAGATGCACATGGTGCTGGTGCGTCCACTGTCCCGTGCAACTCTTTAGCTGTTGTTAATCTAAGGACCTGTTTGGTTAAAAACTCCCTAGTCCCTACCTGCTTGGTTCCAGGGACTAAACATGGGCTAGAGGTTATTAAATGACATGCTAAAATACCATGTTACCCCTAGTAATGAACTAATAGAGACAAGCTGCGATGCGGGGCAGGGGCAACTGTTGGAAAAAGTCCCCAAAAGACTCTCCCTCGGGGTCTTCTTTCTTTAGTCCCTAAAAGTCCCTCCTGTTTGGTTTAGATGGGACTGACACGGACTTTTTCTAGTCCCTACACCAAAATGTCCCTGTAAACAAACACCCTCTAATAATGCCGCTAGAAAATTGATGCAATGCCACAGGTAAAAGCAAATTACATGTTTAACGAATTTTATTGTTAATATAATCTCTCTATTAATATTAATCAATGCCACTGTTTGAGAAATGCTACTGTCTTGCTTTCTTTCCCATTTAGATAAGTTAGATGCTTCTTTTTGTTGGCTTTTGTGTCATCCACCTTTATTGACCACTAGGTGTTTCCTTTGCACCTCTGTGTAAACAGGGTTATCTACTTCACCTCGTTGCTATTGTGACCTTTTGTTGCACTGCACAAAACACTTTTGTTTTAAGAGTGTTTTGTGTAGTTCAACCAAAATGTCACACCGACAACGTTGCTTGATTGCTTGATCTTAGTGGAACTACACAAGAGGAGATCTTACTTCCTATCCATGTTGGCAAATTTGGTTCAGATCTTCTTCTTGTGAGTTGTTTGAATTCCGCGTCATGAGAGGTCAGTACTAGCCTTCTTTCACATGATTGTGCAATGTTCTTTCATATGTTGTGCTACTTGTATGCTAATGTTGCTTGATTTTAGGGAACTGCACAAATGGAGACAAGACTTCCAATCTGTATGTGCACCATAATATCCCATTGAGGTAAGATAAGGATATTTCACAACTATTGGCCTATATTTTGCCACTTTCATCTGAAAATTAACATCGTTGTTTAGTGTTATACTTGTGCTCCCTAATTGACATGCCAAATCTTACATTGAAGGCGAAGCTTGTCTGTTATTGAACCAAGTGATGAAGGGGAAGAACAAGCGGAAGAAAAACAAAAATCAACTCCCAGTGCTGTAATGAAGCACTGGAACTGTGATGACACAAGTAATGATATAGTTTTGCATCTTAAATTATTGCTATGGCTAGAACGAGCAATTGTTTTGCCACTAATTTGATGCCACTATTAATGTAATATGTAATTATCTCTACTTGTGCAAACAGGGATCTTGTTTGAAGATACCATATATATTAGTGGAATTGCACAAGAAGATCTTGGAAACATTAAACTAATGGGGGAGTATATAGTAAGCATGGCAACCACAGTAGATAACAACAGATGGTTCCGGAAAAGTGCTTGATCTATATGCTCTGCACAATAAGCCTCCTGACAAAGGTTGGTACTCGCCCACGGATTTCATCCATATGATTGAGCTTTCTCAACTCTATTTGTGTTGTGCTACTGTTTAGATACTTTCATGAGAAAGTGGTATTGTCCTTGAGAAGTGCTTCATCTGTGTTGTTTTAAATATTTCCTTTCCTTTTTTTCGAGCAAACAGGGATGCTAGCATTTAGTTGTCCTCTTATCTTTGCACAACAGGATCATCCTCCTCTGAAGAAGAATATGGAGTACATGAAGTGCCTAGTTCCGATTATGCCAGGATAAAGAAGCCAAGCCTCTCTTATTAAGAAGGGAGCAGTTGAAGGATGGTTACATTATTTCCCACAAGAACAAACTAACTTCAGCTCAGAAGGACTCACAGATCTGCATCTTTGTTGCTGTGATGTCCAGTACAATGTTGTTTTACGATTCCTTCCGATGAGTTCCATTTTTTTAAATGTGTGCTCTGCATGGATCGTGTAGGTTGACTGTTTAAACTGTGAATTCATAGTACAGTTTGCTTTATACTAATAACTTTTTCTGTATTTATGCAAACAAGGGTGCTCAGCTTGATTTCAATGGGAACTGCAGAAAATATTCACGAATACATCGAATGTTCTCAAATCATTCATTTCCACCACAAGAAAGGAGGTGCCGATATGTTCAAGGCATTGCAACATATAAAGGCAAAATCATACAAGCTACGCACGAATTTGGTTGATTTTGGTGGAACTGCACAAAAAGAACAGCTGGTTTATTTAGCACAAGGTGCCATGTCAATGTCCGAACTGATGGCAAACCCTGCCCATTCCACAATCGTAGGCATTGATATTTTGGAATGGGAAAAACTTGTCAAAGTTTGCTCATTGATGTACGCAAAACAACACGCATTTAACATTTTGGAACGGGACAACCTTGCCAAATTTTGCTCATTGATGTTAGCAAGAAGACATGCGTTTCATATTTTCGAATGGGACGCCCTTTGCTGTTAGCAGCATCTATCGATTTGTATTTATTCTTTAGTTGTGAAGTAAATATTGGCTCTAACATGTGAATCGGTGAGATTCATAATCGTCGATTGTTTTGAATGTTCTCTATGAATTTCCAGGCCTGTGTGTTGATTGCAATGTACAGGAACTCTAAATTTTGTACTCCCTCTGTTCCTTTTTACTTAGCATATTAGATTTCTTTCAAGTCAGTTGATTTTACATTGTGAATGTTGATACTTTTTTCTGTAAGATTGGTCAATGTAGAAATACTTTGACTTCAGACAAAACTTATATGCGGACTAAAAAGGACTGGAGGGAGTACATGTGAAACTGCTGCAAACGAGGTGATCACCCTGGGAATAATGCTAGTATGTATTGTTTTGCATGTTCATCCAATGCCAGTGATACAAGAATTCAAACAAATCGAACTAAATTCATTCATACACTATCGGATTTCATATAAACATGTCGGATTTCATTACATTTCATACATTCTTCAACTAAAAAGGGGTGCACTGGAGGTATAATTAATTAACCGTAGCACCCGTGTCCGGCTGAGACGAACAAAAGCTTGTTCCCTAGCGGACTGAGCTTCAGTGACATAACAGCAGGTGCAGTTGCGTCACTTACATGTGGGCCAGATGCTTCTGGGCCCACATGCCAGTGACCCAACTACACCTGCAGTTAAGTAACTGAAGTAGCGTCCTTCTCCAACATAGCTCTCCGACTCCACGTCGCAGCCAAGAAGCTAATCGGCCGTCAATGGTCAACCCGCCTAGCTTGGCTTCAACCGGAGAGTAATAGCCGGTGGCCTTACTTGGACCCGAGCGGCGGCGACCTACCGTGTTCTACTCTTCCTCGTTTTCTGTGTGGCGCGGCCTCGTTGGCAGCGGGGCGGGGCCTCGATGGAGCCGGCGATGTCCTCTGTCTCGTTGCCGGCGGGGCAACACCTCGGTGGAGCAAGGGAAATCCTCCCCCTCGCTGCCGGCAGGGTGGGGCCTCGGCTGAGCCGGCGATGTCCTCTGCCTCGTTGTTGGCGGGGCGGGGCCTCGGCGGAGCCGGCGGTGTCCTCTGCCTTGTTGTTGGCGCCGCGGGGCCTTGGCGGAGCCGGCGGTGTCCTCTGCCTCGCTGTTGGTGCCGCGAGGCCTCGGTGGAGCCGGCGGTGTCCTCTGCCTCGTTGTTGGTGCCGCGGGGCCTCAGTGGAGCAGGGCTTCGTCGACGCCAGCGGAGCGGGGACTCGTCGGAGCCGGCATTGTCCTCTGCCTCATCCTCGGTCTCGCTAAATAGTGCCTCGCCCGCTTCATCGCCCTCTTTGTAGGGGGCCGCAGCATCCGCCACCTGCATGCGGTACCGCCAGCACTCGAGGCGGCCCTCACGGGTAGACTAGTATGAGTCGAGCAGCGCCTCCTGCTTCGCCCGCTCCGCGGTGATCTGCTCCTCGTCCTGCAGGTGCTCCTGGAGGAGATGGTGGTTGTAGGCGGCATCGGCCTGCGCCTCCCGGAACTGCTCCTGACGCTTCTGCCTCACCGTGTCCATGTATTGGGCACGGGCCTTGCCGATGGTCATGGTGCAATGCACCGGCGAGGATGGCTCACAATAGGGGGTTGGCGCCGGATCGTCGACTACCATGTTCTCCATTGGGACATCGTCGTTCTCCGGCTGCCTGCCAGCAAGCCATTCGGCAGCAATGGCTGCCATCTCCTTGTGGTCCGTCATCCGCTTGTCCCGAAGAGCGCTGGAGCACGAGGAAGCCATGGTGGGAGTAGTGGTGTGGACAGGAGAAAGGGAACAGAGGTGGATGACTGCGGCTATGGCCGACGCAGCAGTTTATATAACAATGGTGGGCGGTGGAGGGACAGACGTGTGGCGCCAGAGTAGCCGCCTCAGCAACTGCGTATCATTAATGTGGGCGGCAGACGGATGGACGGGCGGCACTTGTGTCGTTTGACGGCGGAGCAATCGTCTGCACCGGGAAGCGGGGCGGGCGGCGCTGACCGTTTCAGGCGGAAAGCGCGCGCGGGCGAGGGAGGTGGTTTGGGTGGGCCAGGGCAGTCAGACTCGTGCTTGGCAGCGGGTCGGTCCAGCAGTCGGGACATGCTGGCTCGCCAGCGAGCTCGCCAAGCTGACTGACGACAATCATACGATGGACGTAGCTTCTGACCATGAGCCGGCGGCACTGTCCAAGCCGGTCCATGCCGTGTTCACCATAGAGCAGGTGCGGCCCACTTTGACGCCCTAATGGCGAAAGAGCTACCAGCGCAGGAGGACCTGTGCTGCAACCTCCGTCTCCTCAACGAGCACCGGTGAACAAGTGAACGACAATGCCGTCGCGGACATGTGGCCCTATGATCCTAGCTTCCCGCAGTGGGCGCTGTATCAGACCATCCGTAGGGCCCGCGAGGCCCTCTCCGTCGTCCTTCGAGTTGTTGCGCTCGCCGTGGTGCCGCCGTCAACATGGTCAACGACATGAGGAATGAGGAGATGACTTTACTTGGAGAGGATGACAGTGGGGACCCACCAGGGCCATAGCCGCACGTACGCAAGTGCCTCCTTATTATATACAACTGTAATATTTTTTGCTTCATCCTGGTTTCCTGACATCACGGTCCCACACCATTGTCAACCTATGTAGTCAATAAACGAGAGAATTGCACAAGGAGCGGCCGATAGCTGGGACCAAGCAGCTCGAGCAGTATTTGTGTTTTTGAGGTGTGAGCACTGAAGAGTTTTTCTTGAGCGATGTTTTCATTGTTGTTCAGAGGATAGCAGGGAATTAATTGGGTGGGCTGTGGCCCGTCTAGCCCAGACCAGATGTCCAGCCTAGATATTAATTTTTTTCAAGCTGAAAATGGGTAGCCGAGCTATACTTTTTTTGAGGAATACCCACGCAAGGTCAACTTATTATTCTATGCCCCGCTGGGCTGCAAATCTTTCCTAGGAGGGATGCATTAGGCTTAACAAGAAAATGGGCTTTAAGAAATAATAAATGGGATGTAATTATAAAAACTGGGCAATAACTATAAAAAAATGCACCAAGCATGTAATTACTTTATATAATAATATTTTTGGATTTTGAAAATTTTAATTTCATTAATTGTTGCGCGCGCAATGTTTCGTTGGATTTTTATGTAATAAAAATTTATATTGAAATTGTATTTAATCTGACTATAAATTTCGGGATAAATATATTTCGGATCTCATCAAAATGTGGGAATTTTTTATTGAATTCTATTTTGAATGGTTGGTTGAAATTATTAATCATTGTCGTAGCTAGAAAATTGGTTGTACTTTTAACAAACTTTAAATGGGTTGTAGTAAATTCCATTAGAATTCAAAAATGGGATGTACATTCTTACAAATCGCAAATGGGCTATAAGTTCTCTTCCACACACTTGTGGGCCTACTAAGTTGACACGTATGCAAGACTTTGTCAACTTATAGTTAACACACGGTTCTAGCAGCAGTGTCCGTTGGATGTCCATCCAACGGATGTCGTGCTTCTTCTTCAATCTTGGATATTCTAGCTGCAGCCGCCCAAAAAATGATTCCTTCCCCTGATATCTAGGGTGCACCATTTCGGAGGCTGACCTATGGACCTACTAAGTTGACGCGTACCAAGGGCTTTGTCAACTTAGTCAATATAAACAATTCTAGCTGCATTGACCGTACGATGTCCATCCAACGGCCATTGTGATTCTTCAACCTCTGGTCTTCTTGCTCCACGCGCCCAAAGCAGCACCGGTTGTGCCGCCTGCTCCTGCCTCCCATGGCCGGCTGTGCTGCCGCGGAGGCCTCACCACCCCCTTCCACTCCCACTGCTGGCCAGGCGCTGCGGTGACGACATCCTCACACCGCAGCCGAACCAGTGAACCCTCGTACTCCTCTCCGCATGGGCATCCACTATCGCGTCTTCCTCGACTCCGTGTCGTCCCCTTCCTAGGCCTCGTCGTCGTCCACCGCCTTGGTGCTCTCGGCGCGGGGTGGTCAATGTGGTCAACGACCGACTTCCATCGGAAGAGTACTATACGTGGAGAGCCTGACAGCTGGGTACATGGCCGCAGCAAGGAAGTGCCTCCTTATTACGCGGAAAATAGTTGTTCCTCCACCTGACAGCAGGGACCCACCGGACGGGCCACCATATTTTGCGAAAAAAATGTTTCCCCCTGACTGCTGGGACCCACCAGCTACATCTTCGCACGCAAGGAAGTGCGTCCATATTACGGGCAAAAAAATGATTCACCACCCTGAGTGCTGGGGCCCATCAGCTACATCTTCGCACGCAAGGAAGTGCCTAACAGTCGGGACTCACCCGGTCGAAGCGTACGTAGCGTTGTCATTCTGGTCGCGAACGTGTACGTACATACTTGTCGATCGGTCTGTCTGCAGGCTGCAGCAATGAACCGTGGCCGTGTAAGGAAGGGAACGTGTGGTAGTAGAGGCGCGCACGTGTGGTAGTAGAGGCCCACACATAGCATGTACACGTACGTACAGCGGCCAGGGTGCAAGAAAGTAAATACGACCATGTACATACATACGGGCGGGGTCTCGAACGCCTACTCGCGCATACGTACGGTTAGGGCTCGTGTACATGGCTGTGGCTGGGTCAAAACGAAGAAACTGCGTCGTCATCATGTTCATGGGGAGGCAACGGAATGCGTCATGTTCACCGGGAGGCAAAGGAACACGTGCTGTTCATCGGGAGCCAACCGGCTTGGATGAAACAGGCGATGGAGATGAGGCCTGGCGTACCGCAGAACGGAGGAAACGGCCTTGTGTTCGACCGGCCATGGTGGAAACGGATTCCTGTTCATCGGGAGAGGTCTGGCATACCGCAAAATGGAGGAAATGGACCTCCTATGGTCGAAACAAGGTCCTGTTGATCGGGAGGGGTGTGGAGTACCGCAAAATGAAGGAAACAGACTTGTGTTGGAGCGCTACGGTCGTAACGGGGGTCCTGTTCATCGGGAGGGGTGTGGCATACCGCAAAACGGGACTCCACGAGATACTGTTCATCTCCACCATCGACCTCCTCTAGCCTCCAAGGGCTCATGTTCATCCACCGTCGACCTCCTCCAACCTCCACCTGCGACTGTTCATCCACGGGTTCCTATTCATCCAACCTCCATCGCTCACTCCTCCACCAGCTACTATTCAACCAGCCCTCCCCACGGGGGTCCTGTTCAACCACCCTTCCACGGGCTACTGTTCATCCAGCCCTCCACCGGCTACTATTCAACCAGCCCTCCACCGGCTACTGTTCAACTAGCCCTCCATGGGGTCCTGTTCATCCAGCCCTCCACAGGGTCCTGTTCATCCACCGGCTCGATCGATCGGGGTACTATTGATCCAGCGATAACGGCCTCTACTACCACAGGTTCCTGTTCATCCAACCCCCACCGGGAACTGTTCATCCAAACCCCCTCAACAATGCTCACTGTTCATCCAGGGAAGGAGGGAGTAGTGTTCGATCGGCTACAGTTAGCAGCAGTAGCGAAGGAATCACTCGGGTTCAGTTAACAGCAAGGGATCAATCGATCGCTCGGGTTCGGTAACGCGTAGCCTGCAGTGCAATCGCTCGGGTTCAGTTAGAGCCCAACACCTCGCTTGGGTTCAGTTAGAGCCCAATGCCTCGCACACACGTGCGTACGTACGAGAGAAACACGCATCGCTCGGCTCTCGAACACCCACCGTAACCGAGAACTCCCCGATATTTTCCTCGCCCTCGCTTCTACCACGGTTTTTTCCGTCATGGACGGCCCAAAGAATGTCATACAGCTACGTCTCCGGCCCGCCCAGGAAGAAAAGCCCATTTTCGGTCATGATTTTTTTCATAGAAGTAGGACCCCACCACATCTATGATGATACCGGGTTTTGTCACAATTATCATCATAGAAGTGTCATAAGTATGATAGAAAAAAATTTCGTTCGGCCCAAAATGTCACGGATGTGTCTTTTTTTTGTAGTGGCTGGAGGAAAGGAATGGGTTCTTGATAGTGGATGTACCAATCACATGACCGATGACAAGGATATGTTTCGTGAGCTTGTTGAAAACAACTGCCCTCGAAAGTATGTCACTTTTGGTGATAACTCAAAGGGTAAGGTGGTTGGCCTTGGTAAGGTGGCCATCTCACATGATAGCTCCATACAAAATGTTATGCTTGTTGAATCTCTTGGCTGTAATTTACTTTCTGTATCTAGACTTGCTGACTTTGGTTTCAATGTCCTATTTACTGAAGTAGATTGCCAAGTGTTTCATAGAGATAATCATAAAATGGTCTTTACCCATATACGTAGAGGTGATCTATACATTGTTGCTTTCACTAAAAAGGCTCAACCTAGAACTTGCTTAATTGCTAAATCCTCTAAAGGTTGGTTGTGGCATAGAAGGTTAGGTCATGTGGGCATGCGAGATCTTGATAAGCTTATTAAAGGTGATCATATGAGTGAAAGGTGTTATATTTGACAAGGATAGATTGTGAAGTGCTTGTCAAGCAGGAAAACAAGTTGGAGGAAGTCACCCCGTGAAGAACATCATGACCACGAGAAGACCACTCGCTCTACTTCATATGGATCTCTTTGGTCCCAACGCCTATAAAAGTCTCGGTGGAAACTCATTTGGTTTAGTCATAGTCGATGATTTTTCAAGATTTATGTGGGTGTTCTTTCTTGATGATAAATCGCAGGTACAAAAGATCTTTAAGAACTTCGCTAGGAAGGCCCAAAATCAATTTGAAGTACAGATCAAGAAGGTTCGCAGTGACAACGGAACGAAGTCTAAGAACGCAAATGTGGACACCTTTCTTGATGAAGAAGGGATTTCACATGAGTTCTCGGCTACGTACACGCCTCAAAAAAATGGAGTTGTTGAGAGGAAGAGCCGGAATGTTATTGAGATGGCGAGAATGATGCTTGATGAGTACAAGACGCCAAAACACTTTTGGGCGGAAGCGGTTGAGACAGCTTGTCATGCAACAAATCGCTTATATCTTCACAAGCTTCTCGGCAAGACGGCATACAAGCTTATCACTGGTAGCAAACCCCAAGTTGGATACTTTTGAGTATTCGGTTCAAAGTGTTACATTCTTGATAAGCATCGTCATTCTAAATTTTCTCCTAAATCTCATGAGGGTTTCCTACTCGGTTATGGCTCAAACTCTCACACCTATCGTGTCTACAACAATTTCACTCGAAAGGTTGAAGAGACGGTAGATGTGAAGTTTGATGAATCTAACGGCTCGCAAGTAGAGCAATTGCCAATTGATGTAGGAGACAAAGACCCTTTGGAAGCAATCCAAGACTTGTTTATTGGCAAGATTCGTCCAACGGAGGTGAAGGAGAGTACCTCGTTCGTCCAAGTGGAAGATTCTACCTCATGACAAGGTTAACCAAGAGTTGACATGGAGGCATCCACAAGTGGGACACGCCAAGATGAAGAAAACGAGGAAGTACACTAAGATGAACCTCATCAACCTCCTGCTCCACCTCGACAAGAGAACGACAACGTCAACAATGAAGAAGGCCAAGAGGAAGAACAAGATGATGAAGAAGATATTCCACCCCGACCCAAACAAAAGATCTCATGAGTTCGAGCAAGAGTTTCACGAGATCATCCCATCGAACAAATCTTCAATGATATCCAAACCGGGAGAATCACTCGCTCTAAAACTCATTTGGCTAATTTTTGTGAACATTATTCATTCATCTCTAGCATTGAACCTATGAAGGTTGAAGAAGCATTGGAAGATCCGAATTGGATAAATGCCATGCACGAATTATACGTCTCCGTCCTATCTATAATTTTTGATTGTTCCATGCCAATATTCTACAACTTTCATACACTTTTGGCAACTTTTTATACTATTTTTGGGACTAACATATTGATCCAGTGCCCAGTACCAGTTCCTGTTTGTTTCATTTTTTTGTTTCGCAGAAAATCCATATCAAACGGAGTCCAAACAGGATAAAAACTGACGGAGATTTTTTGGAATATATGTGATTTTTGGGAAGAAGAATCAACAGGAGACGATGCCTGAGGGGGGCACAAGGCAGGGGGCGCGCCCTAGGGGGTCAGGCGCACCTTGGGCCCTCTGGCCACCCCGTAAGGCGGCTGGTTCCCTTCTTTCGCCGCAAGAAAGCTAATATCCGGATAAAAATTGTGTCCCAAATTCAGCCCAATCGGAGTTACGGATCTCTGGGAATTTAAGAAACGGTGAAAGGGCAGAATCAGGAATGCAGAAACAGAGAGAGAGAGATCCAATCTCGAAGGGGCTCTCATCCCTCCCATGCCATGAAGACCAAGGACTAGAGGGGAAACCCTTCTCCCATCTAGGGAGAAGGTTAAGGAATAAGAAGAAGAAGGGGGGCTCTCTCCCCCTCTCTTCCGGTGGTGCCGGAACACCGTCGGGGCCATCATCATCACCGCAATCTACACCAACAACTTCATCGCCATCATCACCAACTCTTCCCCCTCTATGCAGCGGTGTAACCCCTCTTTGACCCGTTGTAATCTCTACTTAAACATGGTGCTCAACGCTATATACTATTTCGCAATGATGTATGGCTATCCTATGATGTTTGAGTAGATCCGTTTTGTCCTATGGGTTAATTGATGATCGTGATTGGTTTGAATTGCATGTTTTATTATTGGTGCTGTCCTATGGTGCTCTCCATGTCGAGCAAGCATGAGGGATCCCCGATGTAGGGTTTGCAATATGTTCATGATTTGCTTATGGTGGGTGGCATGAGTGACATAAGCACATACCCGAGTTAGTAGTTTGTTTGCGTATGGGAATAAAGAGGACTTGATACTTTAATGCTATGGTTGGGTTTTACCATAATGACCTTTAGTAGTTGCGGATGCTTTCTAAATTTCCATTCATAAGTGCATATGATCCAAGAAGAGAAAGTATGTTAGCTTATGCCTCTCCCTCAAATAAAATTGCAATAATGATTGCCGGCCTAGTTATCGATTGCCTAGGGACAAATAACTTTCTCGTGACAAAAATCTCTCTAGTAAAACTAACTTAGTTGCGTCTTCATCTAAACAGCCCCTACTTTTTATTTACGCGCTCTTTATTATCTTGCCAACCTATCCAACAACACCTACAAAGTACTTCTAGTTTCATACTTGTTCTAGGTAAAGTGAACGTTAAGCATGCGTAGAGTTGTATCGGTGGTCGATAGAACTTGAGGGAATATTTGTTCTACCTTTAGCTCCTCGTTGGGTTCGACACTCTTACTTATCGAAAGAGGCTACAATTGATCCCCTATACTTGTGGGTTATCAAGACCTTTTTCTGGCGCCGTTGCCGGGGAGTTATAGCATGGGGTGAATATTCCCGTGTGTGCTTGTTTACTTTATCACTAAGTAGTGTTTATTTGCTGTTATAAGTTGTTCTCTATCTTTAGTTATGGATATGGAACACGAAATACCAAAAAAAATTAGGTTTACTTGCTACTCATGGAGATGGGGAACCTCCTAAAACCCTTGATGCTCATTATGTGAAAGATATTATGTACTACTTTGATATCCTGAGAAAACCCCATTCAATTATGTTATGGGAGACACGTTGGATCAACACAAATACTTTAGGGATTATCGCTTGACTCAAAAGGGAAACTATTATGGGATAAAATTTATATGTTGCATTGGTATGCTCGCCAACTATGCTTGAGATATGATTATACTTGTTGCTCTAGGATGAAGGCTCCACACCTTCCCTTTTCACACGAATTTAATGATAATGAAACCTTAGCTTCATATGCTAATGGTATATATGATTACTATGATGTGGAACGACTAGAAGAATTCTTTGCTTTTAAGGGTGCTTGTGAAATTGAATCTTTGTTTAAAGACTTTGATGATTCAGTTTATAGACCTGAAAATTTATCTATCCTTAAATATTCTTATGAGAATTATAAATACAATTATGGTATTGATGAATTTATTGAGAGAGTCTCTGCTGTCCAAGAAGAGATTAATATTTTGCAGGAGTCTATGGAAGAAGAAATTGATGAAACTGTGAGCTCATTGGATGAAAAAGATGATGAGGAGAGCGAAGAACAAAAGGAGGAAGAGCGGATTATCTACCCCTGCCCACCTTCTAATGAGAGTAACTCTTCAACTCATACATTGTTTAATTTCCCTTCGTGCTTACCGAAGGATGATTGCTATGATGATCGTTATGATACCATTGATTCTTTTGAAATATCCCATTTTGATGATGCTTGCTATGCTTGTGGCCAAGATGCAAATATGAATTATGCTTATGGAGATGAACTTGCTATAGTTCCTTATGTTAAACATGAAATTGTTGCTATTGCACCCATGCATGATAGTCCTATTATCTATTTGAATTCTCCCGACTACACTATATCAGAGAAGTTTGCCCTTATTAAGGATTATATTGATGGGTTGCGTTTTGCTACTACACATGATGATTTTGATAGATATAATATGCATGTGCTTGATGTTCCTACTTGCAATTATTACGAGACAGGAACTACATCTCCGCATCTCCATGTTTCCAATACGATAAAATTGCAAGAACCTGTTTATACTATGCATTGGCCTTTACTATGTGTGCATGAATTGTTATTTTATGACATGCCGATGCATAGGAAGAGAGTTCGACTTCGTCATTACATGATATATGTTGCTTTGTGCTCACTACTAAATCACAAATAATTGTTAATTAAAATTGGCTTTGATATACCTTGGGATCCGGGTGGATCCATTACTTGAGCACTATATGCCTAGCTTAATGGCTTTAAAGAAAGCGCTGCCAGGGAGACAAGCTGGAAGTTTTAGAGAGTCATTTATTTCTTTTCAGTGCTTTTATTTAAAAAATAAAATAAAGAGGGGAACCCAAAACTTTTCAAAAAGGAAAGTGAAAGTGAGAGAGACTAGCATTGTTGAAGTGGGGGAGCTCCTTGAACTTTGTTCATGCTCACGGAAACTTTGTGAATCTTGATTACAGAAACTTCGCAACAAAAATAATTATCCCCTTGTACAATTCCATTGTATTATAAAAATATTGTGCCAAGATTTGCCTTTAGGATGTTTACATTGCTTGTTGGTTTGTGCGGTGCAGAATAGAAACTTTGGCTGTAGTGCGCGATTTTACATTTTGTACTGGAACGTCAAATGGTTCTGAAACTTTTTACACTGTCTTTCTATACAAATGTTTTATTTTTACTAATTTTTCAGAATTTTTGGAGTACCAGAAGTATGGTGAATGTTCAGATTACTACAGACTGTCCTGTTTAAGACAGATTCTGTTTTTGATGCATAGTTTGCTTGTTTTGATGAAACTATCGATTTCTATCAGTGGATTAAGCCATGGAAAATTTATATTACAGTAGCTACAATGCAAAAAACAAAATATGAATTGGTTTGCAACAGTACTTAGAGTAGTGATTTGCTTTATTATACTAACGGATCTTATCGAACTTTCGGTTAAGTTTTGTGTGATTGAAGTTTTCAAGTTTTGGGAGAGATCACGACGGATGAAGGAATAAGGAGTGGCAAGAGCCTAATATTGGGGATGCATGAGGCACCCCAAGGAAATATTCAAGGACTCCCAAGCAACCAAGCTTGGGGATGCCCCGGAAGGCATCCCCTCTTTCTTCTAACGATCATCGGTAATTTCACTTGGAGCTATATTTTTATTCATTACATGATATGCGTAAATCTTGGTGCGCCTTTTGCATTTAGTTTTCACTTTTCTTTGATGCACCATTCTGGTATGAGATATTCCTTGGTTGATTTATAGAATGCTCATTGCACTACACTTATATCTTTTGAGTATGGCTTTATAGAATGCTTCATGTGCTTCACTTATATCATTTGAAGTTTGGATTGTCTGTTTCCCTACACATAGAAAACCGCCATTTTTAGAATGCTCTTTTGCTTCACATATATTTGTTAGAGCATGGGCATATCTTTTGTAGAAAGAATTAAACTCTCTTGCTTCACTTATATCTATTTAGAGAGATGATAGGAACTCGTCATTGACATGGTTAGTCATAAAATCCTACATAAAACTCGTAAATCACTGAATATGATATGTTTGATTCCTTGCAATAGTTTTGCGATATAAATATGGTGATATTAGAGTCATGCTAGTGGGTAGTAGTGGATTGTAGAAATACTTGTGTTGAAGTTTGTGATTCCCGTAGCATGCACATATGGTGAACCGTTATGTAACGAAGTTGGAGCATGAGGTATTTATTGATTGTCTTCCTTATGAGTGGCGGTCGGGGACGAGCGATGGTATTTTCCTAGAAATCTATCCCCCTAGTAGTTGTCAGCGTTCTGGAAACGGGGGTCCCCAGACTTGCCTGCCTGCGGCCTGCGGCGTGGCTCAAAGGGGGGGCCCAGCACGGCCCATCTTCACCAACACAAACCCAAGACCCTCGCGAGGGGCCAAGCCTCGCGAGGCAGACGACGCGGAGCTTCCTCAGGCACGGCCTCGTCAGGTAGGCTCACGAGGAGGCGGAGAGATCAAGGCGGGGTACCTCGTGAGGTGTCCGTGATGCAAGCCATGACGACTCGGGGCGCCAGGCGGGTGCCAGCCGCGCAGCGTCCTCCTTTCCTCTTTGGTGCAAAGGGGGCAAGCGCAGCCGCGGAGTACCGAGGCATCAGGCAAAGGTTGCCATTTCGGTGCAACGAGACCAAGACCAGGAGGACTACGAGACGGAGTTCACCGTGGAGCCCAAGACGGCGTCATCACCAGAGCTTTGCGCAGGCAAAGACTACTTTTGTCAGGATAGCTGATACTTGCTGTCCCCCTTCAAATTAGCCCGCCATTGTTGGCTCCCTTCCCGCTCGATATTTGGGAAGAGGACCAGGGCCTCTATAAATAGGACCAGCCAGCCACAAAGCAAGGGTCCCTGGGAGGGGGTTCGGTCGGTTGGAGGAAGTAGAGAGAGAGAGAGAGAGAAAGGTGGCTGAACTCCTCCGAGCAGTTCATCGCCCTAGCCAAGAACAGACCCTCGCGAGGCTGTTCTTCCTTGTATTGTTCATCATCATCAGCCCAAGAGGCAATCCACCACACCACACACTGGAGTAGGGTATTACACCACAACGGTAGCCCGAACCAGTATAAACCCTGTGTCTCTTGTGTTGTTCTTTCCTTAGTTTTAGATCCTAGCATGGCGGAGGGGTGCAGGTAGGTAGGAGGCGAAATCTCCGCGCGCACCCCAGTGTTCAAACCTCAAGGGTCTGCCGCAACCTGAAATCCGACATTTGGCGCGCCAGGTAGGGGTGCGCCGGAATTTGCCTTCCACCACCCCGTTCACCTCCAACCATCACGCCCATGTCTGACGCTCGTCGGGCCCGCGCCGAGCGCCGGGCCGCACTCGCTTCCCGCGTCGCCCAGACGGCCCCTGTCGGCGGGCATCCACGCCGTTCCCCGTCACCTGCCGTCAACACCGCCATCGGCCCGGCGGGGGACGAACAGCAAGCATCGTCTCAGCATCCGTCCGTGCGGCAAGACGGCCGCACCGCAACTCCCTCGCTCGCCCCGGCTGGATCTTCGTCCCGCGCGCTTCGCGCACCCATGGAGGCTCGAGCTGCGCTCATCGCGGCGAACGAGCTCCTGCGCTACCGTCCCGTCGACGATGTCTACGAAGAATGGCTCGACCGCGTCGCCGAGCTCGTCCGCGCTGCAGGGGGCTCTCCTGCGCCGTCCGTTCCGCTGCACCGCAACCTGCCCCGCGCGGGCGACGAGGCTCCGGCGGCGCCCCGGCCGCCTCCTCCTCAAGATGACGCCATGGCTCCAAGGCGCGTGGCCCTTGGGCGGAACCCGCTCCGCCAGGTGCCAGCACGGCAAGAACAGAGCTGCCAAGAAGTCCCACGCCCGCCAGAAGCTGCCCGGGCGCTCCCTGCTCCAGCACGTCGCGACCATCCTCCTGCTCCAGCGCGTGGGGACATGCAAGACCAGGCTCTCTGTCACCCAAGGCCTCCCGTGGCCACAGCAGGCTGCCGCGCCTTCACCACCGAACTACGCAGCGTCGCGTGGCCCAGCAAGTTCAAGCCAGACTTGCCTCCTCGCTACGACGGCACGGCTGACCCTGCAGAGTTCCTCCAGCTCCACGAGCTGGGCATCGAAGCTGCCAACGGAGATGAGAAGGTCATGGCGAATTGGTTTCCCATGGCGCTCAAGGACGGGGCCCGCACCTGGCTCCTGAACCTGGCTCCAGGCACAATCTCCTCCTGGGACGAGATGCGCACCCGCTTCATCGCCAACTTCCAAGGCACTCGCGACCGGCCACTCGCCGTAAGAGACATGCGCCGCATCAAGCAACAGCCCGGGGAGACCCTGCAGAAGTACATCCAGCGCTTCAACAACACACACCTCAAGATTCCCAAGGTGACTGAGGAGTCCATCATCTCGGCCTTCTCCGGCAGCGTGCGCGACGTCAAGATGAAGGAGGAGCTGGCGATGCATGAAGACCTGTGCACTTACTTGGAGTTGTTCAACTTGGCGAACAAGTGCGCCAGGGCTGAGGAAGGGCGTCTCTCCCTCCTCGAGCTGCCTGCCGTAGACCTAGAAGAGAAGAAGCTCAAGGCCAAGGATGTGAAGCGCAAGGGGGCTGCCGTGCTCGCGGCAGAACCAGACACCAAGCAAGGCAGAGATCAGTCCGAACCTTCCAAGGGCAGCCGGTACTGTGTGTACCACGACCTCCACACCCACAACACCAACGAATGTCAAGAACTCCGAGCCGTGTGCGAAGGAAGGATCGACCGTCGCCCCGACCGCGGTGACCGGGGATACGGTCGAGGAGGAGGAAGGAACGCAGGACGCTGGGAAGACCGTGGCCCGCGCCAAGGGTGGCGCGACCAACCTCGCGAGGATTGCTGGCAAGACCCGCCTCGCGAGAGAGGATGGAGGGATCAGCCTCTGGAGGGAGACTGGAGGGATCAGCCTCGCGAGGATCGCCCGCAAGGCAACACAGGCCTCCCACTGCTGCCGCCGCAGCCAAGGAGAAACGAGGACCGCCACCAGGACGAGGAGGCTGGGGGCTTCCAGGAGCCGCGCGTGATCGCCTGCATCTTGGGCGGAGCACAAGCCCCAGCCTCTCAACGCATCTTCAAGAAGTTTGCCCGCGAAGTGAATGCAGTCCTCCCCAGGCTCGAAGCCACGTGCCCTCTCAGGTGGTTGTCATGTGCCATCACGTTCAGCTCGGCAGATCAGCTCAAGTGTGCGGCTACAGCCGGAGTCCTCCCGATGCTTTGCTCCCCAATCATCAGCAACGTGGTGGTCACCAAGACCCTCATTGATGGCGGGGCAGGGCTCAACGTCCTGTCCGTGGAGACATTCAACAACCTCCAAGTGCCCTACAGCCAGCTTCAGCCAACCAAGCCTTTCTCCGGTATCACCGATGGCTCCACGGTCCCGATTGGGCAGGTCCGCCTCCCTGTCACCTTCCGGGCATGCGACAACTACCGCACCGAGCTCATCGACTTCGACGTCGCCCACATTCGCCTACCGTACAATGCCATCCTTGGGCACCCAGCGCTGGCCAAGTTCATGGCCGTAACTCACCACGGCTACAATGTCCTCAAGATGCCAGGAAGCGACGGAGTCATCACGGTGCCATGTGAAGAGAAGGACGCGGTGTGTTCCCTGGAACGAGCCTTTCAGGCCACATCACTGGAAGACCCGGATCGCGAAAGCAGGAGGCTTCCCGAGGCCGCCCCCAAGAAGAAGAAGACATCATCCGGCCCGGCCCCTCAGGAGGTAGGCCCCTCTGGGCCTGCGCCTGCCCAGGGGGAACCTCCCTCCATCGCATAGGAAAGCGCGCCCGGCGCCCTCCTCGGGCAGGGCTCGGGGGCTCTCCCCTGGAGGGCCACCGACCTAGCTAGGGTCACGAGGGAGGCGCTTGGGCACCACATGGAGGCGTGTTTTGAAGCATGTTTCCCTCAAGAAGGAGCAAGGCAAGGAGATCCAGACCCTCAGGAGTTCGTTAGCAAGGCCATTCAGGAGCTACAGGAGTCAAGAGTCATGAGAGGCGGCCGTCGCCTACCAGCAGTGGCCCCCCATCCAGGCGAGGATGGCGGGCTGCGCGTCTGCATCGATGTACCAGGGCTCAACCAAGTCGCCTCCCTGGAGCGCCTCTGGCCCTCGCAAGTGGGGCGCTGTGGAGGTCCACCTCACAGCTACGTTCGCATGCCTTACGGCTTGCCGAGCGCGGCTGACATGTACCAGCGCCTCATGAGGGGCATCGTGGAGGCACGAGAGGCCAGGCGTCCCGCCGCCCTGGCGGAGATGGAGATGGTCTGCGAGGAGTCGCCAGCGCCTTCGGAGCCTCCCGGGGCCCCTGGGCCTGGGGGCTCATGAGGATCAGCTTCCGCAGCCCACCGAGTCTGCTACACCAACACCCTTTCGTCTTCAACATCATCAGGTGACATCTTTCGAGTTTTACTTCCAGCTGGGAGCGCCCCCAGGGCTGCATTATTCCCAGGCCGCGTGGGTCCGTCTCTGCGGCATGTATCCCTTTTTATTTCGTGTCGTTAGCTTACCTTGTTGGGGGTGCCCCTCAGGCCGCATGATCCCCAAGCCGCTCGGGCCAGGCCCAGTGGCATGTATCCCATTTGCATTTATTTCCGATTATGCATTAAACCCACCATGCATGATTATTCGATGCCGATCCATGGCACCTCTTCTTCTCCATGCCGACCACTTGCACGTTAAAGGGGGGGTACCTGAGCATCGCGACTCAGGGCTCTTACTGGCTCTCCAACCCTCACCCTCTAGCCTTGTCCATGGCATCGCGACCTGGCATACCAGCGACGACTGAGACCAGCTCGAGGGCCGGGACCCGAGGACGTAGAGTGCAGGCATCTAACCAAATTTGCAGGGACACATCACAAGATAAGGCCCAGTGCCAGGCGCAACCTGCCTAGAGGTAGGGCCCCGCGAGTCCCGCGCTGGCTCACGGGTGCCTAGATACACCTCGCTAGGCCCTACCGTGCTAGCCATGTGTCAGGGCGGGGCTTTACACGCCCCGGGGGCTCCTCCCGGAGGGGGCCCCCCTCCCACGTACCAGTGGAAGCACCATGCTCCGCGCTGGCTGACGACCCTGCCGAGGAGCGGCTATGCCCGTACACATACGGTAGCACTATGCTCCGCGCTGGTGATAAACAACTGAGGGTGGCCCCCGGGCCGCATCAACCTCAGGGAGCCCAAAGCTCAGTGTCTAGCCTCATTGTAATGCCTCCCCTCGGGAGTGCCGCGCGAGGGGGCTGGGCACGGGGGCTGCGCCTGGGTCACACCCAGACGCACGCCGCCCAGCCAGGTCCCCCCGGGCCTGGTTCGTCGCGCGTCTCTCCCCGAGCGGAGCCAAGGTACGAAGGACGTTTGAGCGTCAAGGGGGACTCCTGAGCATCGCGACTCAGGAGCCTAACTGGTCACGTAGTCCCTCACTCCATGGCCCCGTCCTGGTTTCCGGTCGGGACCATCGCTGGGTGAGGCACGTGCGCGGCCGGGCTCTGCAGACGTAGAACGGTGGATCCACCCACATCATACCTCCCTACTTGCCGTTTGAGCGTCAAGGGGGACTCCTGAGCATCGCGACTCAGGAGCCTAACTGGTCACGTAGCCCCTCACTCTGTGGCCCCGTCCTAGTTTCCGGTCGGGACCATCGCTGGGTGAGGCACGCGCGCGGCCGGGCTCTGAAGACGTAGAACGGTGGATCCACCCACATCACACCTCCCTACTTGCTGTTCGTGAGCCAAGGGGGACTCCTGAGCATCGCGACTCAGGAGCCTAACTTGTCATGTAGCCCCTCACTCCTTGGTCCCGTCCTGGTTTCCGGTCGGGACTATTGCTGGGTGAGGTACGCGCGGGGCCGGCCTCTGCCGGCGTAGAACATAAGCAAGTAGGAAGGAAAAGCGCAAATTTCAAGGAATTCAAAAGCAAATATTATAGTCCACACTGTTATCTCAATGCCAAACACAAGTTTAAACGCCTCCCCGAGGCATGATACATGTGCAGGAATTAAAAGCGGGACAGGAGCCACGACAGAGTCACTTGTCGGCGGGGGAGCAGCGCGGAGTGGGTTCGCCTCACGGAGCAGCGGGGTCGGCAGCGCCTTGCTCCGGCTTGGTGCTGAAGGCCCGGAACTTCCCCAGCAGAGCCTCCGCGCGACCCTTCACGACCTCGGCAGCGGCAGCGGCACGCTCACCACTCACTGGCTCCAGCAGGCTGTCGAGGTCGACACCGGGAGCGCGAAGGTAGATGTGGGTGAGGACCCGCGTCAATGCTGCAGAACACAGGACACGCGCCACGGCCTCGGCCGTGGGGCCAAGGCCAAGGGCGACATCTTCAAGAGCGTGAACCAGGAAGGGAAACAGCTTGGCGGGGCCGTCCTCGGCGCCAGCCAGCAGGCTCTCCAGGCCGCTGTCATAAAGCATCCTCAGCGAGGAGCGAGCCTTCGCCTCCAACTCCGTGAAGGCCGCGCGGTCCTCGGCAAGAACCAGGGCCTTGCCGTCCAGCTCGGCCTTCCTCGCCCCCAACTCCTGCTCCAGCGCGCCTAGGCGGTCGCGGCGCTTCCTGAGCTTGGCCTCCCGGCCCTCGACGTCCGCCTTGCGAGCCTTCATGCCTTCTTCCTGCTCTTGGCGAAGGCGGACCTCTTTTGCGAGCTGATCCCACAGGCCTGGCAGCTCGTCCTCCAGCGCCTTGCAGCGACCACGGACGTCGACCACCTCCCCCAGGGCTGCATCACGAGCAGCCTTCGCCTCAAGGATGGCCTGCTTCTCCTCGTCGCATGCCGTCGAGGCCTGGACCAGCGCCGCCCGAATCGAAGCGTCGGAGCGAACCCATCCAGAAGCCAGCTCTAGGCGCCCGGCCACCAAGCGAAGGTCGTCGCCAAGAAGATCCTGCCGCAGTCGGTCCAGCTCGGCAACAGCACGATCCAGAACGACAGAAGGAGTCGGAGAGACAGCGGCCTGTGGAGTAGGAGGAGAAGGCGGCAACGCGGCCGTAGTATCCTGAGGCGGAGTCTGCTGCGCCCCGACAGCTGTGGTGGCGGCGGCAGGCGAGAGCACCTCGGGAGCCACTTGGGCCGCGGGGGCTGAGCTTGCCCCAGCCGGCTCAGCCAGGCCTCACAAGGACGACCGGGCAGGAGAAGCCTGTGCGTCGCGGTCACCCTCCTTCGTAGGCAGGGGCGCTGCCACGGGGGAACCTCGGGAGCCCCCTTCGGCTTCTTTGCTGCGGGCGCCAGCCTATCCAAAAGATGCGGACGTCAAGCCTCAGAAGCAGAGCAAGAGATAAAGACAAGAATCGAATGCTTAAGGGTCGTCGCCAGTGAGCTCAAGCGTCCTCCGGCCAAATTTGAAGCCTAAAGCCGGCTGGAAGGGTCAACCTCGGGAAGCTTGGAGGCGGAAGGTGCGTCTACGGTTCGCCCCGGGGCTGGGGGAGACCCGCGGGAGACCAGCCCGGTCCTGTCCTTCTTCGGGATCGGGGGCGAGCTCCCGCCGTCCTGTTCGTCGTCCTCATCGTCATCACTCGGAAAGAGGCAGAGAACGCAGGACCTGCGCCGGGGGAGGGGAGCCCTCGACTCTCTGTCAGTCGCCTCGGAGTCAGGCCCTTTTCCCCGCTCCCCTCCTTCCTCCTCCTCGCTGGAGTCGTCGGAGGGCACGTCCACCGGTCCCTCGGGAGCTTCCAGGGGCACGGGCCCCTTCCCGTTGAAGACGGGCATGGACTTCACCACCCGCTCCCAGTCGTCGCGGAGGAACAAGGGCGTAGGAGCGCCCTCCAACCTCGCCACATTGCCCCCGACCAGAGATTGGAGAACCGCAGCCAGGTCTCCGTCGGCCAAGGCCGCGGGGCTCGGACGGGGCCTCCACATTGGAAGTGAGTACTGCCGAAGCGGAGCCAGCTGGTGCTCCAGGAACTCCCTCAGCAGCGACGCGCCGGTCAGCTTCGCCGCCGCCATGTCGGTCGGCCTTAGATCCGCGTCCATCTTCTCCAACACCATCTTCGCGCGGGGATCCGCAAGCTCCGCTTGACCCCAGTCGATGGAGCTCACGGGCTGCTCCGTGGGCAAGATCAGCTGAGGGTGGATGCGCCCGGCATCCACCAAGATTCACTTGCTCCTGAAGCCCTCAATCCTTTTCCCAGGATTTGAGATGGCAATGGCGCCACCGTACGCGATGAAGCTAGCGCATGCGGAAGCAGGACCGCGAGAGGTCCGGAGGTAGAAGTAGTGGCGTAGCAAGGCCATTGAGGGCTGCACCCCAACGTGGGCCTCGCAATAACAAGCAAAGATTGCCAGGAGAAGGACGGAGTTGGGATGGAGATGCAGGGCCTGTAGCTTGTAATGGCGGAGGACAGAGAAGAAGAACTCGGAGAAGGGAGGCACCAGGCAAGCAACAATGGCACTTACGAAGAGCAGATAGAAGGTGCTCCTTTGACCCTCGGGGGTGGCGGACCTGGCCTTGAACACCTTCGCCCCGTCGATGCCCCGCGCCGTCGCCATCCGGCGCAACCGGGCAAGGCTCGCCTCCGACACGTTCGGCAGGTCCAGGGCAGACGAGTACCAAGTTGCGGCCGGGGGCTGGCGAGGCGCCATGGCTCCCTAAGTCGCACGGTCAGAGAAGATCTGGAAATTTCAGAGGAAGGAAGGAGAGGCGCAAGAAAGGGGATTTGAGCAGCAACCGGGGAAAGCAGGAAGCAGGGCCTAGGCGGATGCCACTCCCTTATCAACTCGCGCGGTTGCTAAGGCGCCCACATCCAGTCAACTGCCATGCGGCGCCCAAGGCCGCAAGCTGTTAGCGCCCGCGGCGCTTCGCTCTTGCCCTTCCGCCTCCCTGCACGGCCAAGTCCGCGCGCGCCTTGGGCCCGGGGGCTACTGTCGGCGTTCTGGGAACGGGGGTCCCCAGACTTGCCTGCCTGCGGCCTGCGGCGTGGCTCAAAGGGGGGGCCCAGCACGGCCCATCTTCACCAACACAAACCCAAGACCCTCGCGGGGCAGACGACGCGGAGCTTCCTCAGGAATGGCCTCGTCAGGCAGGCTCACGAGGAGGCGGAGAGATCAAGGTGGGGTACCTCGTGAGGTGCCCGTGACGCAAGCCATGACGACTCAGGGCGCCAGGCGGGTGCCAGCCGTGCAGCGTCCTCCTTTCCACTTTGGTGCAAAGGGGGCAAGCGCAGCCATGGAGTACCGAGGCATCAGGCAAAGGTTGCCATTTCGGTGCAACGAGACCAAGACCAGGAGGACTACGAGACGGAGGTCACCGTGGAGCCCAAGACGGCGTCATCACCAGAGCTTTGCGCAGGCGGAGACTACTTTTGTCAGGAAAGCTGATACTTGTTGTCCCCCTTCAAATTAGCCCGCCATTGTTGGCTCCCTTCCCACTCGATATTTGGGAAGAGGACCAGGGCCTCTATAAATAGGACCAGCCAGCCACAAAGCAAGGGTCCCTAGGAGGGGGTTCGGTCGGTTAGAGGAAGTAGAGAGAGAGAGAGAAAGGTGGCTGAACTCCTCCGAGCAGTTCATCGCCCTAGCCAAGAACAGACCCTCGCGAGGCTGTTCTTCCTTGTATTGTTCATCATCATCAGCCCAAGAGGCAATCCACCACACCAGACACTGGAGTAGGGTATTACACCACAACGGTGGCCCGAACCAGTATAAACCCTGTGTCTCTTGTGTTGTTCTTTCCTTAGTTTTAGATCCTAGCATGGCGGAGGGGTGCAGGTAGGTAGGAGGCGAAATCTCCGCGCGCACCCCAGTGTTCGAACCTCAAGGGTCTGCCGGAACCCAAAATCCGACAGTAGCATGCGCGTAGTACTTTGTTTCGATGACTAATAGATTTTTGCAATAAGTATGTGAGTTCTTTATGACTAATGTTGAGTCCATGGATTATACGCACTCTCACCATTCCATCATTGCTAGCCTCTTTGGTACCGTGCATTGCCATTTCTCACCTCGAGAGTTGGTGCAAACTTCACCGGTGCATCCAAACCCTGTGATACGATACACTCTATCACACATAAGCCTCCTTATATCTTCCTCAAAACAGCCACCATACCTACCTATTATGGCATTTCCATAGCCATTCTGAGATATATTGCCATGCAACTTCCATCATCATCATATACATGACTTGAGCATTTATTGTCATATTGCTTTGCATGATCGTAAGATAGCTAGCATGATGTTTTCATGGCTTGTCCGTTTTTTGATGTCATTGCTACGCTAGATCATTGCACATCCCGATACACCGCCGGAGGCATTCATATAGAGTCATATCTTTGTTCTAGTATCGAGTTGTAATATTGAGTAGTAAGTAAATAAAAGTGTGATGATCATCATTATTAGAACATTGTCCCATGATCAAAATAAAAGTGGCCAAAGAAGCCCCCCCCCCCCCAAAGATAGAGGCCAAAGAAGCCTACAAGAAAAGAAAAAAAAGAAAAAAAGAAAATAAAAAAAGAGAAGGGACAATGTTACTATCCTTTTACCACACTTGTGCTTCAGAGTAGCACCATTTTCTTCATATAGAGAGTCTCTTGAGTTATCACTTTCATATGCTAGTGGAAATTTTCATTATAGAACTTGGCTTGTATATTCCAACGATGGGCTTCCACAAATGCCCTAGGTCTTCATGAGCAAGCAAGTTGGATGCACACCCACTTAGTTTTCAGTTTGAGCTTTCATACACTTATAGCTCTTAGTGCATCCATTGCATGGCAATCCCTACTCCTCGCATTGACATCAATTGATGGGCATCTCCATAGCCCGTTGATTACCCGCGTCGATGTGAGACTTTCTCCTTTTTTGTCTTCTCCACACAACCTCCACCATCATATTCTATTCCACCTATAGTGCTATGTCCATGGCTCACGCTCATGTATTGCATGAAAGTTGAAAAGGTTTGAGAACGTCAAAAGTATGAAACAATTGCTTGGCTTGTCATCGGGGTTGTGCATGATTTGAATGCTTTGTGTGGTGAAGATGGAGCATAGCCAGACCATATGAGTTTGTAGGGATAACTTTCTTTGGCCATGTTATTTTGAAAAGACATGATTTCTTTATTAGTATGCTTGAAGTATTGTTGTCTTAATGTCAAATGATAGACTATTGCTTTGAATCACTCGTGTCTTAATATTCATGCCATGATTAGATTACATGATCAAGATTATGCTAGGTAGAATTCCACATCAAAAACTATCTTTTTTATCATTTACATACTCAAGGACGAGCAGGAATTAAGCTTGGGGATGCTAATAAGTCTCCGTCGTATCTATAATTTTTTATTGTTCCATGCCAATATTCTACAACTTTCATATACTTTTGGCAACTTTTTATACTATTTTGGGACTAACATATTGATCCAGTGCCCAGTGCCAGTTCCTATTTGTTGCATGTTTTTTGTTTCGTAGAAAATCCATATCAAACGGAGTCCAAACGGGATAAAAACTGATGGAGATTTTTTTGGAATATATGTGATTTTTGGGAAGAAGAATCAAGGCAAGACGATGCCCGAGGGGGCCACGAGGAAGGGGGGCACGCCCCAGGGGGTCAGGCGCGCCCTGGGCCCTCGTGGCCACCCCGTAAGGCGGTTGGTGCCCTTCTTTAGGAGGGGCTCAATCGGAGTTATGGGTCTCCGGGAATTTAAGAAACGGTGAAAGGGCAGAATCAGGGAACGCGGAAACAGAGAGAGACAGAGAGGCAGATCCAATATCGGAGGGGCTCTCGCCCCTAACAAGCCATGGATACCAAGGACCAGAGGGGAAACCCTTTTCCCATCTAGGGAGAAGGTCAAGGAAGAAGAAGAAGAAGGGGGCTCTCTCCCCCTCTCTTCCGGTGGCGCCGGAACGCCGCCGGGGCCATCATCATCACCGCAATCTACACCAACAACTTCACCGCCATCATCACCAACGCTTCCCCCCTCTATGCAGTGGTGTAACCCCTATTTTACCCACTATAATCTCTACTTAAACATGGTGCTCAGCGCTATATATTATTTCCCAATGATGTATGGCTATCCTATGATGTTTGAGTAGATCTGTTTTGTCCTATGGGTTAATTGATGATCGTGATTGGTTTGAGTTGCATGTTTTATTATTGGTGTTGTCCTATGGTGCTCTCTGTGTCGCGCAAGCATGAGGGATCCCCGCTGTAGGGTTTGCAATATGTTCATGATTTTCTTATGGTGGGTGGCCTGAGTGATAGAAGCACAGACCCGAGAAAGTAGGTTGTTTGCGTATGGGAATAAAGAGGACTTGATACTTTAATGATATGGTTGGTTTTACCTTAATGATCTTTAGTAGTTGTAGATGCTTGCTAGAGTTCCAATCATAAGTGCATATGATCCAAGAAGAGAAAGTATGTTAGCTTACGCCTCGCCACTACTAGGGAAAACATTATACACAGAATATTAGCAGCAGCGCGGCACAAAAAGAAGCGCTACTGCTAATTAGCAGTAGCGCGTTCAAGGAAAACGCGCTACTGATGCGCATTTAGCAGTAGCGCTTAGGGGCTAAACCGCGCTGCTACAAAAATCCACCGACAGTAACCAACACCCTAAGTTTAGCAGCAACGCAGAGTCGCGGGGCGTGCTACTGCTACAGAAATAGTAGTAGCGCACTTTTTGCTCAGGTCGCTGCTGCTAATTTTGAAATTGTCGACACGGTTGGCCTCGTTTAGCAGTAGCGCGGGCGAGAAACACATGTTGCTGCTACGCTATTAGCAGTAGCGCGTTTTCGCTCCCGCGCTACTGCTAAGTCGCAGGACCCCACCACCTTTTTCCACCCACCCATCCTCCCCTCCCCATCCCCCCTTTCCCCTACCGCCCATCCTCCCTCTCTCACTCTTCTTCTTCCTCAATACTTCTCCCCCCATTACTCTCCCTCTTCTACCTACCTTTCTCTATCTCTTCATTACTCCTAGCTAACTGCACACCACCTCCATTAATGCATCTCCTTTCTCTTTTTCCTTCCCCCTCCATTAGTTGAAGCTGTCTCCTCCCAAATTAGCTAGCTAGGTAGATGTAGCCTTTAGTTAAATGACCTATTTGCACCCTAACTAGATCTATCTTTGCCAAGAAGAGCTTTGTGCACTTTTGATCTCCCTACATCATCATCTCCACCGTGTGCTCGATCTCGAGATAGAGGTGATTAAAATTTCATGGTTTTACAAAATGGAAATATGTGTATGTGTGTGTGATATGATAATTGGGCAATATGATGGAAATTGTGTGTGTGGCATGAGTTGACGCCAAATTGTGCTTTTGAGTAGCCTATGTTTTGCCGAAATGTCGATTTATTTCCGTTTCGGTGAATTTCGGGCAAACTCTAGATCTATATGTCCTATTTTTAGGGAAGGTCATGCCGAATTTTTGTATGACTTTGATGCATGCACGCATTTTTATAATCAATTTGTTTATGATTACCGTGCAGACGTTCATGATGGTCAGTGGAACGACGGTGGACAGGTGGTTGCGGTCGGCGGTGCAGGACATGAAAGAAAATAACCGGACAGAGGTTTTATGTCCGTGTCGAAAATGCAAAGGAATAGTTTGGCTCGACCCCTATGATGATGGTCGTGTCGAAGCGCACCTACTCATGACTGGTTTCATGGATGGCTATACTCGGTGGATAATTGAAGATGAGGATGCCGATGTTGAGGACGCCGACGGGGCAGGCAATGATGACACGGGGCAAGACGGAGAGATGATTGATAATGGCGGCGGGGAAGAGGCCGGACATGGCGGCGGAGAAGGGGCCGGACATGGCGGCAGAGAGAACGTGGACTACACGCAGCAGAGTTCGTCGGTACTAAGTTCAATCGTGCGGGACCCTCATGTTCAAGCACTGCTTCACAAGGAGACGAGTACCGAGAGAGCTGCTTCTAGAGAGGAGGCTAAGCTGGAGCAACTGGTGATAGACACAAACACCCCATTGTATGATGGTTGCAATCCTGAGGTGACCCGCTTGAGTTTCACGCTCCAACTCCTGAAGACGAAGGCTAAAAACAAATGGACCGACACTAGCCTCGATGAGCATCTCAAGTACCTAAAGGATGTTCTTCCCGCGGGGAATCTATGTCCTACTAGTGTTGATGAGGCCAAGAAGATCGTGTGCCCTCTTGTTCTGCCGTACGTTAGATACCATGCATGCATCAACGATTGCATAATTTATCGGAAGGAGCACGCGGAAAAAACAAGCTGTCCGTTATGCAATGCTTCTTGATACAAGAAGGCTGGGCAGAAATGTCCGCAAAAAGTTGTATGCTACTTACTGATCACTCCCCATCTCCAGCACTATTTCATAGATCCGAAGGAAGCTAAGCTAATGCGCTAGAACGCGGAGAGGAAGAAGCCCGACGATGGAGATGATCCGAAGCTGAGACACGTCAAGGATGGAAGCCAGTGGAGAGCGTTGAACAACTTCTATCAGTATTTCGAATGTGATGCAAGGAACATCGTGCTCGGCGCGTGTACCGATGGCATGAATCTGTTTGGCAACCAGAACACCGCCCATAGCACATGGCCCGTGTTTGTATGGATGTACAACCTCCCCCCTGGTTGTGCATGAAATCAAAGTACATTCACATGAGCATGCTTATTCAAGGGCCGAAACAACCAGGAAATAGTATTAATTTGTATCTGGGTCTACTTCAAGAGGAGTTAGACACGTTATGGAAAAACCGGCCAAGACATGGGACGCTAGAAAAGGCGAGCATTTCTACATGAGAGCCGCGCTGATCACGACGGTGCACGACTATCGCGGTTACGGATATGTCACAGGCCAGGTGTGCCATGGATATTGCAGATGCACGCGGTGCATAGATGATACGATGTCTCAGCAGCTAACGTCAAGGAAAGATGGCGGGTCTGGGAAAATCATGTACATGGGGCATCGAAGATGGCTCGAACAGGACGACTCGTGGAGAAACCATGGAGATCTATTCAATGGCCACGCTGAGCATCGAGGACCTCCATGTAAGCGGAGCGGCGCCAAAATCGATGAGCTGTTGAAAAACTGGAAGGAGTGCCCCGCGCCGGGAAAGACGATGAAAAAGGCGCCGGAGCCGCTGCTGAAGGTATGGAAGACGAGGTCTGTGTTCTGGGACTTGGAATACTGGGACAAACCCGATACACCTCATTGCCTTGATCAAATGCATATCTGTAAGAATGTCCTTAAGAGCTTGCTCGCAACACAGATGAACATGCCGGATAAGACCAAGGATGGGCCGAAGGCAAGAAAAGACTTGCAAGATTTGAATATCAGGGAAGATCTGCACATGTCGCCCCATAACAAGTCAGACGAGACAGTGACGGAGACAAAGGCGCGGGAGAAGAAGGGCAAGAAAATAAATAAAGAGGATTATTTCCCCCCTTCTTGCTTCACCTTAAGTTAGGCTGAGATCGATTAATTCTTTAAGTGCCTTACCGGAGTCAAAGTTAGTTCCGGTTACTGTGCCAAGATATGCAGATATCTAGACACGGACAAGAAAAGGTTCAGCGGGATGAAGTCCCATGACAGTCATGTGATGATGACGCAGATACTACCTATTGCCCTTAGAGGGATAATGGACAAGCATGTCCGTGACACGCTTATTGGTCTCCGCAACTTTTTCGACGTCATCTCTCGAAAGTCGATCAGTGTGAAGCAGCTCTGAAGGCTACAGGAAGAGATTGTTGTGATACTGAATGAGCTCGAGATGCACTTCCCGCCCGCGTTCTTTGACGTGATGGTGCATCTGTGTGTCCATATTGTGGACGACATAATAGACCCGGGGCCATCATTTCTACACAACATGATGCCGTTTGAGAGGATGAATGGGATATTCAAAGGGTTCGTTGGTAACATGTCCCGTCCGGATGGAAGCATCGTCCAGGGCTATATGACACAAGAGTGCATCTCTTTCTGTGAGAATTTTCTATATGGCGCAGACCAGTCGCCTGGTGTTAGTGTCGGTTTGCCCGTTAACAAGCACGATGGGAGGCTCGAAGGAGAAGGTCACTCCAACGGTCGCAGGAAACTGCACGTGGCATACTCATATCCACGCAACGACTTTGACAGAGCAAACTTGGTAGTGATACAACACCTAGACGAGGTAGATCCTTTCGTGGCACTGCACAAAGAAGTTATCACAAAGAAGTATCGTGGCCGGGGGGTATGCAAGACGGATGCCGAAGTTACTAGAGAGCACAAGTCCACTTTCCTGCATTGGTTCAAAGAGCATATTATTGCTAATCCCCCGGAGGAGGGCTCTAAGGACGGATTGCTCATATACGCCTTAGCACATGGCCCCTTGCCCAACCTCGTAACCTATCAGGCATACGATATCAACGGATACACGTTCTACACGGAGGCCAAAGATATGGACAGTGATGATCAGAACTCAGGGGTGACAATGGAATGCATGACCAGCAGCGAGAACGGCGCAACTGAAAGATTTTACGGAAGGGTCGAGGAGATATGGGAGCTTGACTAATCTGGATTGCACAATACGACGATGTTCCATGTCAGATGGGCTAAGAATGTCGAAAGAGAAAACTGGAATTTCACTACCATGACTATACCCGATGCCAAGAGCGCTACCGTGAACGCTATCGCAAAAAATGAGCCATGGGTACATGCTAAGCACGTGACACAATGCTTCTTCACAACCGACCCGTGCAATCCCAGCCGTGTTGTCGTGAGGAGAGGCAAAAGGAACATCATTTGAATGGATGGAGTCGCCAACGAGGAAGACTATGATCAGTACGACAATCCAATGTGGGAAGATGACGATGATGATGAAGTATACGTCAAAAGAAGAATCAGTACTACATTACCTAAGAAAAATCGCACTCCATGGAAAAGGCAAAGTCACAATGAGGGGCTCAATTATTCTTCAACGAACAAGAAGAGAAAGAAGCTGACTCAAAAACGAAAACGTCAACGCTGCGGAACTGTATGTTATCGATCAAATGATGTAATATATATGTTCCTATTTTGTATACACACTTAGCCATTATTATGCATGGATCGAATGATGTAATATATATGTTCCTATTTTGTATACATATTTAACCGTCAAATGATGCAATATATATCGCCTTCCCTTCGTTCACTACTCTCGGAAAAAAGTGAGAGAAAATAAAGGAAAAGAAAATAGAAGGAAACAAACAGGAAAACTGTTATAAATAGGTACTGGTTATAGCAGCAGCGCTTTTGTGAGAAAAGAGCTACAGCTAGTCAAGATAGCAGTAGCGATTTCTACATGAAAGCGCTATAGCTACCTGAAGTAGCTATAGCGCGTTTTGCCTAAACGCACTACTGCTATGCCCACTTAACCACCAAAATCCCCGCTCCTCCCTTCATCCCGCCTCTTTTCCCCCAAATCCCCACGTTCCCCTCACCGTCGCGCCGCCGGAGCCCTGCCCTCGCCGCGCCTCTGCGCTCGCCCCCGACCGACCCCGGTGCCGGCTCCGGCCCCCGACCCCGACCCCTCCCAACCTCGGTCGTCGTCGGGCCTGCACCCTCTGTAAGCCCCCACCGCTCCTCCTCTCTCTGGTATCTAGGTTTTTTGGGTTAATTTACTTAGGTTTTAGTTAGGGCAGATGGTTAATTAGGTTACATATTTAGTTAGGGAAGATGTGATATGTGAACATGTGATGTTTTGGTCATGTCATATTTGGAATTTGGACATGTCATTTGGACATGATGATTATGTGCAGGGTAAATGATCCAAGTGGCCTATGTTACGCCGGAATGTTGATTCATTTCAGTTCCGGTGAATTTCAGGCCCTCGATATGTCCATTTTTTAGCAAAGGTCATGCCGAATTTTTTCGTGAATTTTGGCATGATTTGTGCTAGATAGATTTATTTTTATGTCATTTCTCATTTTTTGCATAGTTTTACAATTAAACAAGGAGACTTAATTGTAGGAAACATGTCGAACAACGAAGAAATTGGGCCTTCTGACCAAGATGCAGACGAGATGGATTATGAGGGTGAACAAGAGTACCTCGACTATTTGACTGCTAAGACGAGATTGTTGCAAAGTCAAGGTTTGCAGATCGGCCTCGATGATGGTACTGACGCCGACATCAACACCGACGGCGCCGGCACCGATGGAGGCACCGAGACCGATGGCGGTGCCGAGACCGGCAGGGAAGGTATCGGCGGGGAAGGTACCGGGGCCGATGCCTCCACCGAAAAGAAGAAGCAGAAGAAGCAGAGGATACAAAAACCTAACAAACTAGGGATTGGACGACTGGTGATCACAAATATGGCACCTGGCAAGTTTGAGCCATTAGAGCCGGAAGAACCTCGCAAGTGCTATGGGAAACAAGTAGGATGCATCCTACGAGAATGCGTGAGCATCAACGACGATGACTTAAGGAGTAAAGAACATTTGACGCAGTTGCTCCTGATGAAGTTGCACAAGAGATTCAAGTTCCCCGACCGGGATGGTAACATAGAAAAACCGTGGGATGATCCGAAGATGAAAAACATTAACAATCACACCATGGGCATGTTTAGCAGTGATTTGGCCTCCTGGAAAGGGAGGGTGAAATGAGCTATTGAGGCTGAGGAACCCCTGTCCAAGATTCTGGAGGAAAATCCGACACTTACGGAAGAGGAGTTCGAAAAGTTCAAGGACACTTGCGCTACCGAGGCAGCCAAGGCTAAGGCTGTGAAATTCAAGAGCCATCAGAAAAGGAACATGGGGAAGCATCGCCTCGAAAGCCGTGGCTACCTCGGTAAAAGGCCCATATGGGATAAGGAGGACACAGAACATGAAGCCGCGGGTATCCCAGAGCCCTTCACGAAGTTCACCAACCCCTTGGAGCATGACTTCATCAGGGCCCGCTAAAAGTGGGACAAGGAAAAGAAGGTTTTTTACATGGACCAAATCACGAGGAAATTGATTAGACTACTGGTAATTATTCTTTTACCACCGTACATTTAGCTCCAGATCTAGTCGACTACACATTCCTAAATGGTTCACACTCCTTCTGTAGGAGAAGCAACACCATCTTGCAGCCGAAAGCTTCACTTCTCCGATGAGGCCCAAGTGGGACACCCCTCTCAACCGGGCCTTGAACGAACTTAAGGGACTCCCTGCCAGCAGCCGCAATATGGTCGTGTGCACGGCGCTGGAGACAGCGCCACGTGGAAGGTGTTTTACAACGAGGGCCTGGAGGCCAAGAAGCAGAAAAAGAAGTTTAGTCAGGAGGACATCGACGAGAAGGTGAAGCTTGCGGCCGAGAAAAAAGCATCTATGGACGCGAAAAACAGCCGAGGAGAAAAATGAGTTGCTACAACAGGCAATCAATGTAGCTGTAACTGCCTGCAGAAATGATTTTGCTACTAACTTGGTTCCAGCTATCATCAACTGGATGAAGGAAAATCCAGACTAGACAGTTCATGATTTCCCGTTGCCCAGTTTCATCGGGAGTAACTCCGTGAACAACAACACCACCGCACCATCACTTGCTCACGCAACCGGGCCTCCTCTCGCAGTCGCTCCCGCTCATAGCAGCCCGTCCTTAGTCTCTGGCACGCTAGGTGGGCCTTCGTCTTTGGCTGAGCTCGACGCCCTCACCGTAATTACATGTCGCACCAACATATATATATATATATAATATTCCATTTTCGTTGCCTTTTGTAAGTTTTTCGCCACAGACATGTGTTTGTAGGCCGAAGAAACCCCGTGCACCATACTCTACTTGATCCAAGGCCAGAAGATGGACATGGGAAAGGGGATGATAATGAACCCCTTGCAACAGACGTTCCACAACCAGTTGATCCCTGCTGGGCACTTCAGGGTTAACTTGTCCAGTGTGAAATCGGGGCACGAGGATTTGCCTCCTCCAGTACAGCATGTGGGAGAGGACGACGAGACCCCGCCGCGGATTGGAAGCTGCAAGGGTTGGGTGCTGCTATGGCCGAAGAATCTTATTTGTCTGGAGCCGGCCAAGAGCACACCAATAACCTCACATCAACAAGCATGTGCGGAGACCATCACCCCGCCTACGCAATTACCAGCTCCTGTACTGCCGTGTGAGAGCGGCGGACGACGTGATGAAGGGGGTGCAATAGTACTGGCTGATGTAATCGCTCCTGTAGAACAGAGAATGGATGATGAGGTGGAGGTTGACCCAATGGGTTTCCTCAATACAAACGCGTATGAGTGTGACTTAGATATGATGAGTCAACCATATGACGAATCGGGCTATCATCATGCTAATGAGGATATGGATGATCTGCCCGGGCAGGAAGGTCATAGAAGGGATTGCAAAAAGTCTCTCTTCATGAAATCCTCACAGGACACGCGTGAAGATGCAGTCTCAACACATGCTCAACTAGCCGGGGGTCATACAGTGCTTAGCCCGGGAACACTAGGGTAGGGGTTAAGGAAGGGTATGGAAGGTGTGCCCAAGAAAAAGGACAGGAAGAGATCGGGGAAGATAGCTGCCTCCAAACAAGCCAGAGCACATAGCAGCCAGACGATGGATTCTGAAGAGCGTGTACCCGTGAAAGGTGCGGCCATGTTCCATCTCATGGGCGGGCTGATGCTACCGCCAAAACCACTGGAGGCACTATCAGGGGATCTCAGGAGACTGCACGACCATGTGCTGTCGACTGTGAAAAGCCTACTAGCCTCGGAGGATCCAGGATATCCGACATACGCAACTCGTGTGCCTGAGGGGAAGTGCTACGTCGACACAAGGCCCGCGGAGGTGTTCTTCCTGCGGTTTGACCATATCTTTGACATGTTTCTAACAAGGCGGCTCGATTTTACAATCGTCTTCCTTTTTGCGCTACATATGAGCTCCGTCATGAAGAGACAAGAAGTCTCGCATATCTGTGTGGCCGATCCATACTACATGCACAAGTCTTTGTTGAGTCTCGGCGACTTTGAGCGTGATACTGCTAGGGACTGCCTCCAAAACTTCATGGTATAGAATAAGGACCAGGAAATTGTCCTCCTGCCTTATCATCCAAAGTAAGTCAGTTTCGGACAACCCTTTCGTACATTTCAATCATTCCTTCTCGCTCATATCGAGAATAATTTGAGGTGTCTTTTCCCCACAGCAACGGGTGCGCCGTCCTTATCGTTCTTTACCCGCGAGTCTCCCACGCCGTGTATTTCGACCCTTCTAGAGACTACGAGAAGAAGGACTACACCCACATAATGAATATTCTAGGTGATGCTCTCCAAGGCTTCAACATTAGAGGTGGCCATGTGCAGATCAGGAAACAAAGGAACAAAAATATGGGTTTCGCACATAAAACTAACTTCTGCTGCATCCATGTCCCAAAACCAAGCAAGAAAGATGGATTCTACATCCTCCATCTCATGATTGAGTTCAACACAGATCACCAAAAGCTTCGTATGACAACCATAAACGATGAGCATATCCGCAAGTGGGTAGAATCTCATGGAGAAGCGGATTATAAACTTAGAGATGACTTCTTTCGCATCCAAAGGGACATTGCAATGATCATCATGAAAGAAGTAGTCAATGAGAAGGGGATGTTCCACCACAGCCCTATATCGCGAGCTGACGTTCGAGCTCGCATAGGCATGCAACGTCAGAACCTCATGCCGTTCAAGAAGCTAGGGTCCATCCTCGATGATATGGAAGGATGGAACTTCTAGTGATCTACGATGCCAATGATGATGATATGTGTCAGTTGAACTTGTATACTTTCTGTAGCGATGAAACTTTGTGATGTCCACGGTCCCTGCCGAACTTGCGTAATGCTACTTTGTTAGTTTGGGTACGATGACCTGCGTACCTCTAGTTATTAATTAGTTTGCATACTGTATGTTGCATCTAGTTGCTAACCCTTTTCTTTTTCGTGTTGCTCTATTATATTTTGTTGCATATTATTGTACATCCTCTTGATGAAGTTGCATCTATAATAGGTATCTAGTTTCTTGATGGCGAGATGGCAGTGCTATGTCGTGTACAAAGGGAAGGTTCCGGGGGTGTTCAACGAGTGGCCTGAGTGTCAGGCGCAAGTGAATGGGGTCTTGGGCGCCAGCCATAAAGGCTTCAAAACCAGACAAGAAGCCGCAGCTAGTTACTTGAGGTTTACGCTAGCGCGAGACAGGACTCGTAACCGCTGCCTCATGTACTGCATAGTTCCGCTCTCACTCATAGTGATAGCTCTCTCGCGTATACCATTGTTTAGATGGATGATGTTGTAGTTGCAAATATTCGAGACTTGTATGTATCGCTATTTTCGAGATGATTATGATGAGACTATTCGTATGTATATGCTATGATTACATTTGTGGTCACGCATCCATTTGTATGTGTATGATGATGAAATTTGTATGTGCTCAAGATTCTTCTATAAAGCCTGTTCAAATACAAAACAAATATGCAGAAAAAACAAAAACTAATAAAATTAGCAGTATCAAGTGGAGAAAAGTTAGCAGCAGCATGCCGCTAGCAGTAGCGCGGCCTAATAAAGTGCGCTAGAGCTATTAGCAGTAGCGCGCTTGCTTGCTACCCACTGCTGCCACACTTGTATAGCAGTAGCACGGGTGCACACGCGCTGCTGCTACAGGTTAGCTGTAGCGCCGTATTAGTAGTGCGGTACCTTGCGCTACTGCTATACCTAAAACCCGCGCTGCTGCTAGGGTTTTTCCTAGTACCGCTCCCTCAAATAAAATTGCAATAATGATTGCCGGTCTAGTTATCGATTGCCTAGGGGCAAATAACTTTCTCTTGACAAAAGCCCTCTATTAATACTAACTTAGTTGCGTCTTCATCTAAACAGCCCCTACTTTTTATTTACGCACTCTTTATTATCTTGCAAACCTATCCAACAACACCTACAAAGTACTTCCAGTTTCATACTTGTTCTAGGTAAAGCGAACGTTAGGCGTGCATAGAGTTGTATTGGTGGTCGATAGAACCTGAGGGAATATTTGTTCTACCTTTAGATCCTCGTTGGGTTCGACACACTTACTTATCGAAAGAGGCTACAATTTATCCCCTATACTTATGGGTTATCAACGAAGAGATACACAACTTTGCGAGGAACCAAGTGTGGACATTGGTCGAAAAGCCTGACAACAACCACAACATCATTGGTACCAAATGGGTGTTTCGCAACAAGCAAGACGAAGATGGACAAGTCATTCGCAACAAAGCACGTCTCGTCGCCCAAGGCTACACCCAAGTCGAAGGTATGGACTATGGTGAGACATATGCCCCCGTTGCTAGACTTTAGTCCATCCGCATCTTACTTGCCTATGAAAATCACCTTGATATTACCTTGTACCAAATGGACATTAAAAGTGCTTTTTCTAAATGGTGAAATTGAGGAGGAAGTTTATGTTAAACAACCTCCCGGCTTTGTTAATCCTAAGAAACCCGACCATTTTTACAAACTTCACAAAGCTCTTTATGTTTTTAAACAACCTCCTAGAGTGTGGTATAAATGCTTGACCAAGTTCCTTATTGAAAAAGGCTTTGAGATTGGAAAAATTGATTCTACTCTTTTTACTAAAAAGGTTAATGGTGAATTATTTGTGTGCCAAATTTATGTTGATAATATCATATTTGGTTCGACTAACCCTCATTTTAGTGAAAAGTTTGGAAAGCTAATGTTGGAGAAGTTTGAGATGTCTATGGTGAGTGAACTCAAGTTCTTTCTTGGGTTGCAAATCAAGCAAACAAAGGAGAGTACCTTCGTTTTCCAAACAAAGTATACCAAGGACTTATTCAAGAAGTTCAACATGCAAGAATGCAAAGGTATGAATACACCCATGCCTACTAGTGGACATCTTGACTTGACTAAGGATGGCAAACCGGTTGACCAAAAGGTCTATCGCTCTATGATTGGTTCATTGTTATATCTATGTGCCTCCCGTCCCAATATTATGCTAAGTATGTGCATGTGTGCACGATATCAAGAGGCCCCCAAAGAATGTCATCTTAAGGCTGTGAAAAGGATAGTGAGATACTTAATCCATTCACCAAATTTTGGCATTTGGTATCCTAAGAGGTCCTCTTTTGATCTTGTTGGCTACTCCAATTCGGACTATGCCGGAGACAAGGTTGATAGAAAGTCCACTTCGGGTACTTGTCAATTTCTTGGTAGATGTCTTGTGTATTGGTCCTCCAAGTAACAAAACTCGGTATCCTTATCTACCGCCGAAGTGGAATACATTGCTGCCGGTTCATGTTGTTCTCAGTTACTTTGGATGACCCAAACTCTTAAAGATTATGGCATATATGTGAAACATGTTCCATTGCTTGGTGACAATGAACGTGCTATTAAGATTGCTCACAATCCCGTGCAACATTCTTGAACTAAGCATATTGAAGTTTGTCATCATTTCATTCGAGATGATGTTGCTAAAGGAGATATTGATCTTAAGCATGTCCGTACCGATAAGCAATTGGCGGATATATTCGCCAAACCGCTTGATGAGAAAGTATTTTGCCATTTGAGAGGTGAATTGAACATCATTGATGCTTCAAACTTAGAGTATAAACTCCATCTGGATACATGCAAGGCATGAGCCTTTGACTAATCCTTGATATTTCTCTTATGATGATGATCATATGTCTTGGATCTACACTTGTACCCTTGCATGCTATCTAACCCTTGTAGGTACTTCGATGAGCTCGAATTTAAGAGATTGCAACTCACTCACATCTTGAGCAATCTCTACATCACCAAGTCTCTGCAATATGGTGGTTGAAGACAAGGAAGCATGAAACCCTTCAACATATCCTTTGACAAAATCTATATATCAATTTTCATTTGGTATCAAATTTCATGATTGTCACTTTGGATACAGAAGTGCTCTTCCTTGCAAGACTAACCCATGTAGGTAGATGAACTCAAACTACAAGTGGTGCTTCTAACCATTGATGAGCTACATCAACCTTGAGCATCCTACACAAGTTCAACTACATGATCAAGTTCAACACCACCACCCAAGGTATGTCATTCCATCTTACAGAAGTTTTACCCCAAGTCATGGGTCAAAGCAGCTCAACAAGATGTGAATACATCAAAATGCTTAAACGAAAAATGGCAACCCCATTTTGAGCTTAAACGATGAGTATGACCTATGATGAAGTGTTCTCACTCGACTCCTTAGTCAATATACTCTAACATAGGTGACTTTGTCACCAACCAATTCTCGATGAAGTTCTCTAGTGTTTTCTATGTTCTTGCATTTGTCTTTTGCATGTTTGTTTCCCTTTTCAAAAAACTTCATCTAGATTTCTTTATTTTCTCTGTTATGTTCTGCATTCCCTGCATCCAATTCATTGCAAATCCTTCAGTTAATTCCTTGCAAATCTTTGTGAGATCTTATTTGCCTAGTGAGCTGAGATGACAATTGTTTTCTCTCTGTGTTAAACTCGGCCTCACCGGTTTGTTTCTTTCGGTTAAACCAAACCACCTCAGTGCCACCAAAGAAAATAACTTGGTGTGACTGATTTAAATCTTGAGAAAACACTTTGTCATTTGCATCCTGCATACTTATTCTAGCTCCACTCAATAATTCTTGTCCTCTACTGGCATCTTATATTCCATGTTGCTTTGTCATGTGACTCAAGGACCAAACCTAATTGACTCAAGGCCCAGAAGATCCCTTCTTGGAAATTGATGTCAAAGGGGGGAGAGATCACATCAAAGCTTAATCACATCAAAGGGAGAGAGAGAGACCCTATGGGAAGGAAAGTTTTCTTAGTCTTCCCAGATGCTTGGTATTCAAAGAGGAGAGAAGTCACATGTCTTTAAGAGGGGAAAAGACATGTATATGTTATGGTTGTTTTGCTTTGATTTTCTTTTCCCTATCTTCTCCCATTATCCAATATAAGATTGAGGGGGAGAAAGACATCTAAGGGAAGGAAATCTTTAAATTCATTGCATATCTTTACTCTTTGGGGACATGTCTATATCCAATAGAGTACCTAGTACTCACTCTCTACATGTCATCCCAATCTTGGTACTCTTGTGGTTTTCTGTTCTTACATTGCTTTGTAGGTATTCTTGTGTTATCTAACCCTGTTTTCTCTAGTTCACCTCCTCCAAAGCCAGCTCAAGACCACAAGGTAAGTATATGCATCACACTCATGTGCATGATTATTTCTTGCCACTTTACATATTGTTTGCAAGAAGGAATCGTGAACATGGAGGTCTTATCAGGTGTCTTTGTAACATCCCAAATTTTCAATTTGGAATGTTATACATTAGATCATCATTGCATATCATATTTTATTGCATTTTAGCTTGATCCTAGAAATTCTACGCAACTCAAGGACCTACGGAGAGACTTGGGGATTTCATTATTTTCATATTCGAGTTTTCTCGAATTTTGAAAAGAGGATCGTTTGATTTTAATTATTTTCTCTTCGAATATTTCTTTTATAAAAATAAAAGAGAGAGGATAAAATGACTTCCTCAAAATAGAGAAATATCAAAGATTTAATATGAAAATCAAATAATATTTTTATTCGGAGTTTTGTCGCTATTTTATTTGAATAAGGAAAAACAATGCGTTTTTCAAAATTGCATTTTAGGGCCAAATAAATGTTCACCTTCTCCGGCCTACTTCGAGAGGACGGGGAAAATTTATTTCGGGATTTTTGGAGTCCGTTTAATATTTCTTTTCTTTGTTTTTCTACACGACGGAATTATTTAAAAAAAAGTGAACCGATTCCGGGCCGTACCCGAGCGGGACTCGCCCGGGGGCCTTTTTAAGCCGCGCTGCCGAGCCCACCGCAGCCTAAACCCTAACCCTAGCCGCGCCGCTGCCGATTCGCGCCGCCGCCGATCCGTCGCCGCCTCGCCTCGTGTGCTGCCGCCGCCGCCCGCGCCGCTGCTGTCGTCGTCCACCGCCCCACGCCACCGCACCAGAGCTGCCCCGCCGTCGTCAGACCCCGCCGGACCCGAGGTAGCCGCCTCGGTTTTCGTGAGAAAACCGTTTGGTTTTTTCGAAACTATAGATCCGTTTTTTAGATCCGATTCAGTTTATTTTTTTCGATTTAGTTATTTAGCGAACGCCCGTTTTTACGTTCGTTTTAACGAACGCTTTTCACCGTTTAGCCGCAGACAGCGAACGTTCGTTCGTTAGCCTGTTCGTCAGTTTTTCTTTTTTCTCGGATTTTCCGCGATTATTTTCGATCGCGATTTTTGATCCGATTTTCGTTCTAGTATAACTTTTCGCTCGTTTATCGGAATCAGGCGATTCAAGCGCCTAGAGTTTCGTCTCGAAACCCTCTTTCCGTTTAACCAACTTACACAAGTTTTTTCTACTATAAAATTTGACTTTAGTCGAAGATTAGTAATCGGAGCTTGTTTTTTTCGCAGTTTGAGTTTCGTTGCTCCGTTTGAGTTGATTCTTTTTGCAAACCGGAGTTCTTAAGTTGAACTTTCTGGTTAGACTTCTTATTTGAGTTTGTCCCATGCCCTTACTTGATTGCTTATTGCATGCTCGTTTGATTGCGATAGAGTACCCGGAGTGCGAAGCGTGCTACATCGAGTCTCTAGGTTTCACGGATCATCGGCAAGGCAAGTAACACTTTGATCATACCTCTTCACTACCCAGTTTTTACTGCATTAGATCAATCCTCAAACAATTGCATGGTTAGGATCTGAATTTAAATTGCGGGTTTGGGAAGTAGATGAGGTAGTACCTATTCATCTGTTTATTATCAAACCCCGGGAGTTACTTTTACGTTAAGCGTATATTGCCATGCTATGCTCGTAGACGTGGATTGGGTTTGAGTGTATCCATGACAGATGTGAGATTGTTAATTAATGGTTCAACTTAAGGTGGCAACTTAACTACACATCTGGGTGGATTGAGGCACCTGGGGTATCCAGTGATTGCCTGTTTTTTTGGAAATCCAGGGTACCGTGTGATTTTCCTATGGACCACCACCCAGGCTCAAAGGGATCATAAGATTATTCATACTGGAAACTTCCTTGTGCAGCCACATGCCATTATGGGCTCTGGCATAGTTGAGTAAGTTGTGAGAAACCTTTCCATGATGGGCTAGCAGATGTAGGGGATTGTAGGTGTACCGGCCTATCTATCGGTTAAGGGGACCTCTTCGGAAAGACTGTGTCTCGGTCATCCGTTTCTCAAACATTATGTAGTGCGAGAAATCCAATGGAGGAGATCGAGTCTTGTGGGGAAAAGTGCACAAACCTCTGCAAAGTGTAGAAACTAATCATGGTTACCTGTGTCCCCGGTTATGGACATCTTTATTATCTGGTTTTTGGATTATCATGTGGATCTCATCACTCTTTAATATAAATTTGATTGGGTTAATGATTACTTTTAATTGGGATTGAGATGGGGTTTACCTTATCAATGTTCTCAACCAACTTTGTAGTTAAATAAAATATATTCCTTTGCAGTAGGGAAAAATTGGCTTTTCGCAAAACCTATTAACCATACAGCCTCCACCAGCCATATATGCATGTAGTGATAGCTTTATTCTTTTCATTACTCTCTTGTGTTACATTGCCAGCATATTCCATGTGCTGGCCCGTTTTCGGGCTGCAACGTATCGTGTTGCAGACTTTTCAGACGACTAGTAAGGAGCCTTAGGTCGTGGTCTTTCACTCAGTGATGCCGTTGGAGTTGATGGACTCACTTTATCTTCCAAGCCTTCCGCTGTTACCGTATTAGATGGCCTTAAGCCATATTTATTGTAATAAGTTCTCTTTTGAGACATTCGATGTAATAAGTGTGTGATTGGTACTCTATTATAAATCCTCGAGTACTGTGTGTGTCAGCATTACCGATTCAGGGATGACACTGATGCACAGAGATTAGACTATTTGAGGTCTGGTCACTACAAGATGGTATCAGAGCACACGCTGACTGTAGGGCATGACCACTAAGCTAAAGCCCTAGATCACTAATCTCTTCTCATTTCTGACTCCTCTCCATTTTCTACTCTTTAGGATGGCGGACGCAAGGAACAAGTTTTCACAACCAGATGAAGACACCTTTTGGACGGCACTTGAAGGAATTCACTAGGTACCTGAACATCGGAATACCAAGCTTCACCGGGACTTACAACACCACTTTACCAGAAGAGGAGTGATGGATGATTCAAGTTCAAGTTCCAGGAAGGACATTCATGCCAGTCACTGAGCCCATAGAGTTTTCCTTTGATGCACCAACCTGGAGTCTAGGAAAGAGTATGGCAGCTCACATCACCATGGGACGCATTGGAGAAGTTTACCACAAGGATCTCAAGGATACTATCTACCAGATTTTTGGGCGCTTAGATGAGCAATGGGAGATGATCAGCACCAGGAAGGATATATCAATTGCCGCTTTCATCCAGGAATTAAACCAGCATATTCGCCGCCAGGAAAATCAGATGTGCGTAGGCATGATAGATCTGAAGAAGGCGATGACAAGGATCACGGAGCTTGAGGATGAACTCAAGGAAACTCGCGAAGATTATGAGGAAGAAATCATCGTACTAGTGGAGAAGAATGACGACTTTACAAGGAAGCTAGGAGTATTCATGGGAGACCCCGTGCCAGGAGGAGAAGATGATGGTTCCACTTGCCCAGAAAACTACATCATCATCGACGACGCCGACTCGGACCCCGACGATAGTGATGATGATTATGTTGATGAAGCTGGAGCGGATATCATGGAGTCTTCGACCAAACAATATTTCTAGTTGACCACCAAAACAATAGTAGTAGTCTACCATGTAAATAGTATATTCCAAGCACTTTGTAACGATAAGTTCTAGACCGATTGTATGCCCTTGCATGATTGATTGAGTGATATGATTGTGTTGTCTCATGTGCACATGTGTAGTGTTTTCTCGTTAGACCTCATTCTATTCTATTCTCTTCCCTCTAAACCCTCAGATGCCTCCGAGACGTGACCCCGGATTTACCTTTCCACCGGAGCTCACTCAGTTGATCTAGCAGCAGAATACCCTGATGTAGTTGTTAGTTCAGAACCAAGGCAACAACAACAACAACCCACCACCACCCCTAGTTGACAATTTAGCCCGTTTTCTGAGGTTGCAGCCGTCGGTGTTTTCTAGTAGCATCGAGCCGATAGTGGCAGATGATTGGCTCCGCAGGATTGGAAGGGAGTTAACCACTGCAGGATGCACAGATGCTGAGAGGGTGCGTTTTGCCATGCACCAATTGGATGGACCAGCAGCCTCATGGTGGGAGAATTACACTGTCACATATCCTATAGCCACTGTTACAAGGGACCAATTCCAGCAGGCTTTTCACACTGCCCATGTATCAGTAGGAGCTATGGCCATAAAGAAGCGTGAGTTTCGCAACTTACGCCAAGGAGGACGCACCGTTAGCCAGTATGTGGATGACTTTAGCAAGCTAGCACGTTATGCCCCAGATGACGTTGCTATGGATGCAGCTAAGCAGGAGAAGTTTTTGGAGGGACTGAATGATGAGCTGAGCATGCAGTTGATGGTAGCAACCTTTAATAACTACCAACAGTTGGTAGGTAGAGCTCTCATGATTGAAGGGAAGCAGCAGCAGATAGATAACCACAAAAGGAAGTATGGACAAGGGAAGTATAATTCTGGAGCTTAGCAGAGACCCCGTTTCACCCCGAACTCGGGAGGACTTGTGCATAACCATGGAGGCCACACTCACAATGGAGGAAGTTCTCACAACCATAGTGGCTCCAAGAATGGTAATGGAGGAAGCAACAGACAGAACCATTCCAACCCAGCAACGCCCGCCAAGAAAGATCTAAGCCACGTTACTTGCTATAAGTGCCAGAAGACCGGACATTACGCCAATGAATGTCCTGAAGCTAAGAACAGAAACGGAAATGGAAGCTCTGGGAAGAAGCCCAACTGTCGGTGTCAAAACCGGCAGATCTCGGGTAGGGGGTCCCGAACTATGCGTCTAAGGCGGATGGTAACAGGAGGCAGGGGACACGATGTTTTACCCAGGTTCGGGCCCTCTTGATGGAGGTAAAACCCTACGTCCTTCTTGATTTATTCTTGATAATATGAGAAGTACAAGAGTTGATCTACCACGAGACCACAGAGGCTAAACCCTAGAAAGTAGCCTATGGTATGATTGTATGTTGTCCTACAGACTAAAACCCTCCGGTTTATATAGACACCGGAGGGAGCTAGGGTTACACAAGGTCGGTTACAAAGGAGGAGATATCCATATCCGTATTGCCTAGCTTGCCTTCCACGCCAAGTAGAGTCCCATCCAGACACGGGACGAAGTCTTCAATCTCGTATCTTCATAGTCCAACAGTCCGGCCAAAGGATATAGTCCGGCCGTCCGGAGACCCCCTAATCCAGGACTCCCTCAGTAGCCCCTAAACTGGGCTTCAATGACGATGAGTCTGGCACGCAGTGTTGTCTTTGGCATTGCAAGGCGGGTTCCTCCTCTGAATACACCACAGAAGAGTTTGAATACAAAGATAGTGTCCGACCCTGCAAAATAAGTTCCACATACCACCGTAGAGAGAATAATATTTCCACAAATCTAATCTGCTGACATGTTTTGGCAACATGACATCACGCCACAGCTCGGTAATTATTCGAACCGTTTTTCCTTAACCAGCCCCGCACATAACGCGAGGCGGTTTCTTGACACGTCTTGTCAAAGTAGAGATCGTGTTCCTCTTATTACGGGATTCTCATCAATACGGACGTGGGTAACCCAACCGCGCCACCAATTACGGCGCTTGGGGGATAACCGAGTTTTACCAGGCTGGTGGGCGGCGCATAGTTTTGTCCGCCCTTATAAAGTGATAAGGTCTCACCTTTTCTACCCACGCCTTCTTCCTCCTTGCTCATCCATTTTTGTGCACTCGAGCTCCAACGCCCAAGTCCACATCCTTCTCCTCAACTCTCTCCAAACATGTTCGGAGTGGGAGGCAAGTGGATGGCCTCCTCCGTCACGAAGGGGCACATCAAAAAGCTACATGGAGCCGGATACTTAGCCGCGGATATCGCGCACCGGCTGCCAGCCGCGGGGTAGGTCGTCCCTACCCCGGAACATCATGAAAGGGTGGTTTTCCTCCCCCACTTCGTCCGTGGACTGGGGTTTCCCCTCCATCCATTCGTCCGCGGCCTCATGTTCTATTATGGGCTGGACTTTCATGATCTGGCCCCGAATTTCATCCTCAACATCTCGGCGTTCATTGTTTCACCGTTTCGTATATATATGGAGATCTGTAACTCCGATTGACCTAAAACTTTCACCGTGATTTTTTTCCGAATATTAGCTTTCTTGTGGCAAAATAAGAGCGTCAACCGCCCTACGGTGGGCTCACGAGGGTAGGGGGCGCACCCTAGGGGGGCGCCCCCTGCCTCGTGACCACCTCAGGCACTGGTTCGCCTTGATTTTCCTTCCGAATTTTCCATATTTTCCAAAAATAAGCTCCTTCCGTTTTTATCCCGTTTGGACTCCGTTTGATATGGATATTCTGCGAAACCAAAAACATGCAACAGACAGGAACTGGCACTGGGCACTGGATTAATATGTTAGTCCCAAAAATAATATAAAAAGTTGCCAAAAAGTATATGAAAGTTGAATAATATTGGCATGGAACAATCAAAAATTATAGATACGACGGAGACGTATCAACATCCCCAAGCTTAATTCCTGCTCGTCCTCGAGTAGGTAAATGATAAAAAAGATAATTTTTGATGTGGAATGCTACCTAGCATAATCTGGATCATATGTCTAATCATGGCATGAATATTAAGACACGAGTGATTCGAAGCAATAGTCTATCCTTTGACATAAAAATAATAATACTTCAAGCATACCAACCAAGCAATTATGTCTTATTGAAATAACATAGCCAAAGAAAGCTCATCCCTACAAAATCATATAGTCTGGCTATGCTCCATCTTCACCACACAAAATATTTACATCATGCACAACCCCGATGACAAGCCAAGCAATTGTTTCATACTTTTGACATTCTCAAACCTTTTCAACTTTCACGCAATACATGAGCGTGAGCCATGGACATAGCACTATAGGTGGAATAGAATACGATGGTGGGGGTTATGTGGAGAAGAAAAAAAGGGAGAAAGTCTCACATCAACTAGGCGTATCAACGGGCTATGGAGATGCCCATTAATAGATATCAATGTGAGGAGTAGGGATTGCCATGCAACGGATGCACTAGAGCTAAAAGTGTATGAAAGCTCAAACTGAAACTAAGTGGGTGTGCATCCAACTTGCTTGCTCATGAAGACCTCGGGCATTTGAGGAAGCCCATCATCGGAATATACAAGCCAAGTTCTATAATGAAAATTCCCACTAGTATATGAAAGTGATAACTCAAGAGACTCTCTATATGAAGAACATGGTGCTACTTTGAAGCACAAGTGTGGTAAAAGGATAGTAGCACTGCCCCTTCTCCCTTTTTCTCTCATTTATTTTATTATTATTTTTGGTGGGCTTCTTTGGCCTCTTTTTTTATTTGGGCTTCTTTGGCCTCTTTTATTTTTTTTGTAAAGTCTGGAGTCTCATCCCGACTTATGGGGGAATCATAGTCTCCATCATCCTTTCCTCACTGGGGCAATGCTCTAATAATGATATTCATCACACTTTTATTTACTTACAACTTGATATTACAACTCGATACTAGAACAAAGATATGACTCTACATGAATGCCTCCGGCGTTGTATCGGGATATGCAATGAATCAAGAGTGACAAGCATGAAAATTATGAACGGTGGCTTTGCCACAAATACTATGTCAACTACATGATCATGCTAAGCAATATGACAATGATGGATGTGTCATGATGAACTAGTTGATGGAAACTTGCATGGCAATATATCTCGAAATGGCTATGGAAATGCCATAATAGGTAGGTATGGTGGCTGTTTTGAGGAAGGTATATGGTGGGTTTATGGTACTGGCGAAAGTTGCGCGGTACTAGAGAGGCTAGCAATGATGGAAGGGTGAGAGTGCGTATAATCCATGGACTCAACATTAGTCATAAAGAACTCACATACTTATTGCAAAAATCTATTAGTCATAGAAACAAAGTACTACGCGCATGCTCCTAGGGGGATAGATTGGTAGGAAAAGACCATCGCTCGTCCCCGACCGCCACCCATAAGGAAGACAATCAATAAATACCTCATGCTCCGACTTCGTTACATAACGGTTCACCATACGTGCATGCTACGGGACTTGCAAACCTCAACACAAGTATTTCTCAATTTCATAATTACCCGACTAGAATGACTCTAATATCACCATCTTTATATCGCAAAACTATTGCAAGGAATCAAACATATCATATTCAGCGATCTACAAGTTTATGTAGGATTTTATGACTAACCATGTGAATGACCAGTTACTGTCATCTCTCTAAATAGATATAAGTGAAGCAAGAGAGTTTAATTCTTTCTAGAAAAGATATGCCCGTGCTCTAACAAATATAAGTGAAGCAAAAGAGCATTCTACAAATGGCGGTTTTCTATGTAAAGAGGAACATGCAATCCAAACTTCAAATGATATAAGTGAAGCATATGAAGCATTCTATAAAGCCATACTCAAAAGATATAAGTGAAGTGCAAAGAGCATTCTATAAATCAACCAAGGACTATCTCATACCAGCATGGTTGTCGGTGTCAAAACCGACGGATCTCGGGTAGGGGGTCCCGAACTGTGCGTCTAGGCTGGATGGTAACAGGAGGCAAGGGACACGAAGTTTTACCCAGGTTCGGGCCCTCTCGATGGAGGTAAAATCCTACGTCCTACTTGATTAATATTGATGATATGGGTAGTACCAGAGTAGATCTACCACGAGACCGAGGAGGCTAAACCTTAGAAGCTAGCCTATGGTATGATTGTTGATGTGTATGTTGTCCTACGGACTAAAACCCTTCGGTTTATATAGACACCGGGTAGGGTTAGGGTTACATAGAGTCGGTTACAATGGTAGGAGATCTGCATATCCGTATCGCCAAGCTTGCCTTCCATGCCAAGGAAAGTCCCTTCCGGACACGGGACGGAGTCTTCAATCTTGTGTCTTCATAGTCCAGGAGTCCGGCTGAAGGTATAGTCCGGCCATCCGGACACCCCCTAATCTAGGACTCCCTCGGTAGCCCCTGAACCAGGCTTCAATGACGACGAGTCCGGCGCGCATATTGTCTTCGGCATTGCAAGGCGGGTTCCTCCTCCAAGTACTTCATAGAAGATTTTAAACACAAAGATAGTGTCTGGCTCTGCAAAATAAGTTTCCACATATTGCCATAGAGAGAATAATATTTACACAAATCTAATCTGCTGATGTATTCTGTAGCGTGACATCACACCACGGCCAAGCTTTTATTCGAACCGTTTTACTGTCCCATCTCAGCGCGTTATGCGAGGCGGTTTCCTTGGCACGTCTTGTTAAAGCAGAGATCGTGTCCCCTTATTCCAGGATTCTCATCAATACGGGCGCGGGTAACCCAACCGCGCCATTGATTACGGCGCTTTGGAGATAAGCGAGTCTTACCAGGCTGGTGGGGACATGTAGTTGTGTCCACCCATATAAGGGGATAAAGATCCACCTTTTCACCTACGCCTTCTTCCTCCTTCGCCTATCCATTCTTGCGCACTCGAGCTCCAGCGCCCAAGTCCGCACTCCTCACCTCAACCTTCTCCAGCCATGTCCGGAGCGGGAGGCAAGTGGATGGTTTCCTCTGTCACAGAGGGACATATCAAAAAGCTGAGGAAGGCCAGATACCTGTCTAACAACATCGTGTACCGGCTCCCCAAAAAGGGGCAGCTCATCCCCACCCCTAGGCCCCATGAGAGGGTGGTGTTCCTCCCCCATTTCCTCTGCGGACTGGGCTTCCCTGTCCACCCATTTGTCCGGGGGCTCATGTTCTACTACGGCCTGGATTTCCATGATCTAGCCCCGAGCTTCGTCCTCAACATCTCGGAGTTTATCGTCGTGTGCGAGGCCTTCCTCCGCATCCGCCCCCATTTCGGCCTATGGCTCAAGACTTTTAACGTCAAGCCGAAGGTGGTGCACGGCAGCCAGGCGGAGTGCGGAGGCGCCATGGTGGGCAAGATGGCCAACATCCTCTGGCTCGAGGGCTCCTTTGTGGAGACCCTGAAGGGGTGGCAATCGGGGTGGTTTTACATCACCGAGCCGCGCGACGCCGAATGGGTCGCACCATCTGAGTCCCGGTCCGGACCCCCAACGCGGCTCATGTCCTGGAAAGAGATGGGCCTGTCATGGGGTAAAAAAGGAGAGCTGACCGGACTCCAAACATGCATCAAAACCCTGGTGGACAAGAAGCTCAAACTTGTCAATGTAGTCCAGGTTATGCTCATCCGCTTGATCCTCCCGTGCCAACAACGGGCTTTCAACCTGTGGGAGTTCCACCCGGCGCAACACCAAACTTTGAGCAGGCTCTTTGACACGACGTACGAAGATGCCTGGAAGGTGCTTTTCAAGGGAGCCGTGGCTCCCGCATCCGCTACTAAGGATCGCGGATTCAGTGTGCAGCGTCATGCTCTTGCGGTAAGCTGTTTTTTCCTTTTACAGGGTATCAGTGTTTCATAGTTTGACTCCATGCGGGATCTAAGCTCCCTTTCCTTTGACAGGACTGGCAGGTGACGTCCGGATAGATCAACTGTCTGGCTCCTTTGCCCGAAGGCCCAGCAGACGCTCAATTGGCGAAGCTGCTGGTTCCGGCACCCTATGTGGTGCCGGAGAATAAGGCCAAGAAGAAGTCCACGGGGACTCAAAAGAGTGCCCACCGCCTGGAGGCCTCGGATTCATCATCCGACGAATCCAAGACGCACTCCTCCCGTGAAGACGAGGAGGAGGAAGAAGAGACCCCTCCCCCTCCAGCGAGGGAAGGGAAGAAAAGGAAGGCCGCCCCAACTGGGGAGGCCGAAGGGTCCAAGAAGGGGAAAACCCTTCCTCCGGACTGCTCCACCGACACCGACATCGGTGGAGAGGAGTGGGTGCCTAGGGCCAAGCCCCTGGCCAAATCGTAAGTATCCGGATACCAGAGTAATTCATAGTATTCGTTTATTGCACAGCTTTCCCTTACGTCGAATATGTTTATGCAGCCCACCCAAAGACCGGCTCGACGCGTCATCGAGCGGCTCACTGGATTCGTCGGATGTGAACTCGCTTCCGACGGCTTCCTCCACCCGCCCTACGGACGACACCGAAGTGTTGTCCCAACAGGTTCCAAGCCAGGGGAGGTGGTCCTGGAGGCGCCGCAAGGTGACCTCCCGGACTCCAGGAGTAAAGGGGATGAAACCCCCCAGGGCTCCAAGTCCGGCCTTAGGCCGGACACCGCTCCGGAACCTTCAAAGGTTCCAGAGTCCGGCGGGCGACCTCCTTCCAAGAGGAGCAAGCCCGCCGTGCCGGTGACCTCCGTCCAACCAGAGGCGCCGGACAATATGTTGGAGGAGCTCCAAGGCGCCTCCATCGACAAGGGGCACCGCACTATTATGAGTGCGGTGATCCAGAAGGTTCAGTCCGCCAAGAGCGGACTGACTGAAGCTTGTACTAGCCTTTTAACAGGCTTTGAGGTAAGTAAAGAATGTGTAAATAATATTATCGCATAGACAGTAGCCCCTGATGCTCTGTTTGGCGTTCGGGAAGAAAAGCCGAATAGAGGATCAATTAAAATTCGCAGGAGTCTAACAAAAAGGAGTCAATATGCATATGCAGGCTTCTCTGCTCGCGTCCGCCGCACTGACTGCAGAAGTGGACACGCTAAAGCAGGACCTTGAGCGGTCCGAGCAAGAGCTCGGGCGTGCCAAGAAGCAGCTTGAGGACAATGAAGGTAAGAAATACCTTGTTTAAATATATATATATATATATATATATATATATAAGGTGCAATTGCAAAAAATGACAGGACTATCATGGCTATTGTAGGGGCCACGTCTGAGGTGGCAACCCTCAAGCAGGCACTGGACAAGGCCGAGAAGAGGGCAGCCTCGGAGCGCATCGAGCGGGAGAAGTATGAGGCCGAGGTTGGCAAGGTGCGGCAAGAGCTCCAGGCTCTCATGGAAAAACATGAGAGTTTGGAGCTTGACTCAAAGACGCGAGCGTCCGAGCTCGCGGTGGCTATTGAAAATGCCAAGTCTGCCAAGGCCGAATCCCAGAAGACCCTCCAGGAGTTGGATGAGGTGAAGAAGATAGCGGCCGGTAAGGCATTCTTTATGCGAAGCAAACACATAAACGTGAGTTACTTGTTACTTACCCGAATCCGGAGCTCTCCAGGAGCATTCGCAGATCTTCCCTGGAGTGTGTCCGATGCCGCCGCGTTTTATCGAGCCGAGGAGGGCAGCTCGACGGAGAAGGTGTTCTGGTCTCAGTACGCTGAGGCCGGACACCCCGTGCCCATGAGCGACCAGCTGAAGCAACTGGTCGAGCTCCACAAGGCGGCCGAACAGGCCATGAAGGGCCTCATAGTTCGGCTGTGGCCTGGAGAGGCTCACTCTGGGAGCTATTTTGGGCTGGTGCGGCGGCTGGTGGAGGCCTGTCCAAGGCTTGAAGTCATCAAGCGCTCTGTCTGCATTGAAGGTGCCCGTAGGGCCCTTGCCCGTGCTAAGGTGCACTGGGGCAAGCTGGATGCTGAGAAGCTTGTGAAGGACGGGCCACCGCTGGGGAAAGAGCATCGCAAGCCCGAGAATTACTATAAGGATGTTCTGAAGGGTGCCCGCCTTGTGGCGGATGAATGTTCTATGGATGTAATTTTTTAGTAAAACTCGCTTGTTTTGTCCTGTGCGCTGAAAACTTGTTCATATGCGCTAAGCAATGCTGTTTGAATTTAAAATATTACCTTCTGTGCGGCTGTTTATCAATTCTGAGAGATGGCAAGTCGTCGGCTTCTGCCCCCGTGCCGCTAGTGCTGGGGTGTTCGGGGGTAAACCTGAGCGCTCTTTTTCCCATGTTTGGGTCCTTCGAGGGAGGTGCTCAGCCCAACGAACAAGGCAATCAGACTATAATGCGTGAACACTCTCACTTAGCCATAGAATTCTATAATTTTAAATTTCGGTGAAGCCCCTGGTATTCGGAAGACCGAGTTCGGGGCGCTATCCACGCCTTGGCCGGACAGAGCCGGCTCCTCGCCCTAAGCGGCATAAGTCGTTAGGGACTCGAAAAACCTCTCGAACAACGACCAACTCTCGCTTCATCATGACAGTCAGTTTTAGCTTTCTCCACTGAGGTGCTCAACCCAGCTCAACCGGGGCACAAATCACAGTGGTTCTCCTAGTGCTACCTTAGCCGATATAGTGGAACGTAAGGCACCAAAACATAGGAGCCGGGCAAACCCAACTATTGACCCAAGACATGATTCAGAGCCGATGCATATAATGCTATAAGTTTGGGGTGCCGCACTTGTTAAAGTGTTTGGACTTCTCACACCATATTGAGGGGTACTAAAGCCCCTGGCATATTTTATCCGTACCAACGTGTACGGGTGCAACATGTCGTTAAGGAACATATATATAAAAAAAGGTAATGCAAAAATAGACGAAAGCTATGCATTGTTTACTAAAAAGGGCCGCGATCAAACCAGAACGATACAAATAATGCGATAAGTGGAAGGTTGGACTATTTAACATGTCCGTTCCAGGGGCAAGCTGCGAAATAGTATGCGGAACGGGTATGCTGCTCGTGATAGAGACCACCTGGGAGTTCCGTAGTGCGGCGTGGCTTGTCTGCTTCCCTAGTTCTTGCATCGTTTGTGCGGCAATTGAAATGCCGAACAGGCCTTCCGGAGGATGAAGTCCTGAAAGTAAGAGAAAATTAAAAAATCGGCAGCCCCTGGTACGGTTAAAGCCGTGTTTTGGGCATGCCGTGATGGTGCCCCTCCCCCTGTGCCCATAGTATCTCTAGCGTAGTTATGTACGCGAAGTACTGACGTCGCCTTTTTGCGAGGGTTGGGGTTGGGGCCGCATTGCTACGCCTGCTCGGATCGTGCCAGGCGGTCTTGTTGTAGGTTACTCCGGGCGCGCTTGACGTTGTCCGGTCGTTTAGTGGCCGGACTGGAGAACTGCCTGGAGAGGCTGCTTTGTACTTCCGCTGCAGGGGCCGCCGTGTGCTCCTCCGTTCGGAGGGAGCGTTCGGTGTTTCCATTGACCGTAATTACTCCTTGAGGGCCTGGCATCTTGAGCTTAAGGTATGCGTAATGCGGTACCGCATTGAACTTAGCGAATGCGGTTCGCCCGAGCAGTGCGTGATAACCACTGCGAAACGGGACTATGTCGAAGATTAACTCCTCGCTTCGGAAATTATCCGTAGATCCGAAGACCACTTCAAGTGTGACTGAGCCTGTACAGTTGGCCTCTACACCTGGTATTACGCCTTTAAAGGTCGTTTTGGTGGGCTTAATCCTCGAGGGATCTATGCCCATTTTCCGCACTGTATCCTGGTAAAGCAGGTTCAGGCTGCTGCCGCCGTCCATGAGGACTCTAGTGAGATGAAATCCGTCAATAATTGGGTCTAGAACCAATGCGGCGAATCCGCCATGACGGATGCTAGTGGGATGGTCCCTTCGATCAAAGGTGATCGGGCAGGAGGACCATGGGTTGAACTTTGGGGCGACTGGCTCTACCGCGTATACGTCCCTTAACGCGCGCTTCCGCTCCCTTTTGGGGACGTGGGTTGCATATATCATGTTCACCGTCCACGCTTGTGGGGGAAAACCCTTCTGTCCACTGTTGTTCGGCGGTCGGGGCTCCTCGTCGTCATCGCTATGCAGCCCCTTGTCTTCGTTTTCGGCGTTTAACTTGCCTGCCTGCTTGAACACCCAACAATCCCTATTGGTGTGATTGGCTGGCTTTTCGGGGGTGCCATGTTTCTGGCATAAGCGGTCGAGTATTCGGTCCAAACTGGACGGGCCCCTAGGATTCCTTTTGAATGGCTTTTTCCGCTGACCGGGTTTAGAGCCTCTGAATCCGGCATTAACTGCCGTATCCTCAGCATTGTCGCCGTTAATGCGGCGCTTCTGCTTGTTGCGACGCGACCTACCACTACTGTCCCTGGTGTCTGAATTACCAGGGTTCTTGGTCATATTGTTGCTACGAGCAAGCCAGCTGTCTTCTCCCGTGCAAAAGCGGGTCATGAGTGTCGTGAGTGCTGCCATAGATTTCGGCTTTTCCTGTCCAAGGTGCCGGGCCAGCCACTCATCATGGATATTGTGCTTGAAGGCTGCTAGGGCCTCAGCGTCTGGACAGTCGACTATTTGATTTTTCTTTGTTAGGAACCGTGTCCAGAATTGCTAGGCCGATTCCTCTGGCTGCTGAATTACGTGACTTAGGTCATCGGCGTCTGGGGGTCGCACGTAAGTGCCCTGGAAATTGTCGAGGAATGCGGCTTCCAGGTCCTCCCAACAACTGATTGATCCTGTTGGAAAGCTGTTGAGCCAATGCCGAGCTGGTCCTTTAAGCTTGAGTGGGAGGTATTTGATGGCGTGGAAATCATCGCCGCGGGCCATGTGGATATGAAGGAGATAATCCTCGATCCATACCGCAGGATCTGTTGTGCCATCATATGATTCGATGTTTACGGGTTTGAAACCCTCGGGGATTTGATGATCCATTATTTCGTCTGTAAAGCAGAGTGGGTGTGCGGCGCCTCTGTACTGGGCTATATCATGACATAGCTCCAATGAGCCTTGTCTACTATGTTCGGCCCCGCCGAATTTGTGGCCGGCGTGACGGTTACTGTCTCGAGCCGTGGGGCGCCCACGCGATCCGTAGATCAATCTTGTTTGCCTTGCCTTGTCCTCCAACATGTCTCGTAAGTTCGGCGCATATTCCCGTGCCTTAGTACGGGGTGCGACTTGAGTGGAGGGCCGAGAGGCCTCTTTGTTGCGACCACGAGGTGGCCGGTCGGCCACATCAAGTGCTTCCTCCTCTAATCGGGGTAGCAACCTGCGCTTTGGGTAGCTCTTGGAGGGGCGTTCGAGTTTATGCTCTTCGGCCGCAAGGACTTCAGTCCATCTGTCGACTAGCAAATCTTGATAAGCTCTGAGCTATTGCTGTTTTTTCTTGAGGTTTCTTGCCGTGGCCATAAGCCTGCATTGGAAACGCTTTTGCTCAACGGGATCCTCTGGCACGACGAATTCGTCGTCATCGAGGCTTGCCTCGTCTTCGGAGGGAGGCGTATAATTATCGTCCTCGACCTCTCTGTCTGCCGCTCTCTCATGAGGGCTGGTTTCTCCATCCTCCTGTGCTAAATCTTGCTGGAGGGGGTTTTCTTCGGCGCTTTCCGGAGTATTATTATCTCCCGTGCTGGAATCACCGTATTTGTTTTGGCGGGATTTTGAGCGGCGCCGCTGACGCCGGCTCTTAGGCTGTTTCTTGGAGGGGTCATCCTCCACTGTTCCATCACCATCTCCCTCTTTTGGGGTGTCCACCATGTGTATGTCATACGACGAGGTGGCTTTCCAGGGCCTAGTAGGCGCTGGTTCTTCATCATCTCCTTCATTGGCATCCATACCGTCGATGACTTCGGAGTCGAAGTCGAGCATGTCGGTTAAGTCGTCGACAGTGGCTACGAAGTGGGTGGTGGGTGGGCTTTGAATTTCTTCATCCTTCGTATCCCAACCTTGCTGACCGTAGTCCGGCCAGGGCTCTCCTGATAAAGAGAGAGACTTCAGTGACTTCAGAATATCGCTGAGAGGCGAGTGCTGAAAGATGTCCGCGGCAGTGAACTCCATGATCGGCGCCCAATCGGATTCGATCGGCAGGGGCGAAGAGGGTTCGGAGTCCGGAGAGGAGTCCGGCTCCTTGGAGTCACGAGTCTTGCAGAGTACGGGGCTGGTGTTCGGCTTAATCGCCGTTGAGATCGCAGCCCCCGAGGTGGCGTCCAACCGCCCATCCTCGATCGGCGCAGTCGGCTCCGAATTAGGGGTCGGAGCTGATGCGGGTGTGGCCTCCAGGGCACTGTTCGGCGGCAGAGCTAGATCATGCTCGTCGTGACAGTGCGGCGCTCTCGGTAGTGGATCGAATCCGTCGAAGATCAAGTCCCCGCGGATGTCAGCCATGTAGCTTAAACTTCCAAATCTGACCTGACGGCCAGGGGCGTAGCTTTCGATCTGCTCCAGACGGCCAAGTGAATTGGCCCGCAGTGCGAAGCCGCCGAAGACGAAGATCTATCTGAGGAGGAAGGTCTCACCCTGGACTGCATCGCTATCGATGATCGCCAGAGCCATCGAGCCTGACGGCGACGACACAGAGGAACTCTTAATGAAAGCACCAATGTCGGTGTCAAAACCGGCGGATCTCGGGTAGGGGGTCCCAAACTGTGCGTCTAGGCTGTATGGTAATAGGAGGCAAGGGGCACGAAGTTTTACCCAGGTTCGGGCCCTCTTGATGGAGGTAAAACCATACGTCCTGCTTGATTAATATTGATGATATGGGTAGTACAAGAATAGATCTACCACGAGATCGAGGAGGCTAAACCCTGGAAGCTAGCCTATGGTATGATTGTTGATGTTTATGTTGTCCTACGGACTAAAACCCTTCGGTTTATATAGACACCGGGTAGGGTTAGGGTTACATAGAGTCGGTTACAATGGTAGGAGATCTGCATATCCGTATCGCCAAGCTTGCCTTCCACGCCAAGGAAAGTCCCTTCCGAACACGGGACGGAGTCTTCAATCTTGTGTCTTCATAGTCCAGGAGTCCGGCTGAAGGTATAGTCCGGCCATCCGGACACCCCCTAATCCAGGACTCCCTCAATGGTGCATAAAAATAAAAAGAAAAACCTAAATGCAAAAGACGCTCCAAGACTTGCACATATCGCATGAACGAAACGAATCCGAAAACATACCGATACTTGTTGAAGAAAGAGGGGATGCCTCCCCAGCATCCCCGAGCTTAGACACTTGAGTCTCCTTGAATATTTACTTGGGGTGCCTCGGGCATCCCCAAGCTTGAGCACTTGCCTCTCTTCCTTCTTCTCACATCGAGACCTTCTCGATCATCGAACACTTCATCCACACAAAACTTCAACAGAAAACTCGGTAAGATCCGTTAGTATAATAAAGCAAATCACTACTCTAAGTACTGTTGCAAACCAATTCATATTTTGTTTTTGCATTGTGTCTACTGTAGTATAAATTTTTCATGGCTTAATCCACTGATATAAATTGATAGTTTCATCAAAACAAGCAAACTATGCATCAAAAACAGAATCTGTCTAAAACAGAACAGTCTGTAGCAATCTGAACATTCACCATACTTCTTGTAATTGAAAAAATTCTACCAAAATTAGGAAAAATAAAAAATCTGTATAGGAAGACAGTGCAAAAAGAATCAGAACCATTTGACGTTCTAGCTAAAAATGTAAAATCGCGCACTACAGCCAAAGTTTCTGTCCTGCACCATTCAAACCATCAAGCAAATGTAAACATCCTAAAGGAAAACCTTGGCACATTATTTTTATAATACAATGGAATTGTACAAGGGCATAATTATTTTTATTGAAAAGTTTCTGTAATCAAGATTCACAAAGTTTCCTTGAGCGTGAACAAAGTTCAAGGCTAGCTCCCACTTCAACAATGCTTGTCTTTCTCACTTTTGCTTTCCTTTTTGAAAAAGTTTTGGGTTCCCCTCTGTATTTTTGTTGTTTTTAAACTATATGAAAGCACTCAACAGAAATAAATGACTCTCTAAAACTTCTGGGTTGTCTCCCTGGCAGCGCTTTCTTTAAATCCATTAAGCTAGGCATGTAGTGCTCAAGTAGTGAATCGACCCGGATCCCAAGGTATATCAAAGCCAATTTTAATTAACAATGATTTATAATTTAGTAGTGAGCACAAAGTAACATATATCATGCAACAACGAAGTCTAACTCTCTTCCTATGCATAGGCATGTCATAAAAGAACAATTCATGCACACAAAGTAAAGGCCAATGCATAGTATAAACAGTTTCTTGCAATTTTTTCGTATTGGAAACATAGAGAGGTGGAGATATAGTTCCTCTCTCATAATAATTGCAAGTAGGAGCAGCAAGCACATGCATATTATATTCATCAAAATTATCATGTGCGATAGTAAGAGGCAACCCATCAATGTAATCCTTAATAAGAGCAAACTTCTCCGATATAGTGTAGTTTGGAGAATTCAAAAAGATAATAGGACTATCATGTGTGGGTGCAATAGCAACAATTTCATGTTTAACATAAGGAACTATAGCAAGTTCATCTCCATAAGCATAATTCATATTGGCATCTTGGCCACAAGCATAGCAAGCATCATCAAAAAGGGATATTTCAAAAGAATCGACGAGATCATAGCAATTATCATAATATTCATCCTTCGGTAAGCATGAAGGGGAATTAAACAATGTATGAGTTGAAGAGTTACTCTCATTAGAAGGTGGGCACGGGTGATCAATCCGCTCTTCCTCCTTTTGTTCTTCTCTCTCCTCATCATCTTTTTCATCCAATGAGCTCACAGTTTCATCAATTTCTTCTTCCATAGACTCCTGCAAAATATTAGTCTCTTCTTGGACAGCGGAGTATTCCTCAATATATTGTTTAACATAGGTATTAGAAGCATAATTATCATAGCAATATTTAAGTATAGCAAAATTTTCAGATTTGTGAAAAGTATCATCATACTTTTCAATCAAAGAAGCAATTTCATAAGCACCCTCAAAAGCAACAAATTCTTCAATTTGTTGAACATCATAGTAACTATAAACACCTTTAGCATAAGAAGATAAGATTCCATTATCAATAAACTCACATTGGTAGGGAAGGTGTTTCTTAGGGTTTTCAGAACAACAAGTAAAATCATATATTTCACATAAATTCCAAGCATAGCATTGCAAACGTTGAATTTGACTCCATAATAGTTTCCCTTTTTCAGATATATGGTGTCGCACATAACAAGCATGCTCATCTAAAGATTTGCCCTCAACTAAGCTAGTTGGGGTTTCGGCATGAGCACATAGGGATCGAAGATGATCCAAGTAATAAGCTTCAACAGTGTGATAGATTTTGATTGGTTCTTCAACCATTGGTTCAGTAGGTACAACTAATTTTTTTGGTATTTTTCATTTCCTACCCATAACTAAAGATAGAAAACAACTAAGAACAGCAAATAAAAATTACTTAGTGATAAAGCAAACAAGCACACACGAGAATATTCACCCCACGCTATTGCTCCCCGGCAACGGCGCCAGAAAAAGGTCTTGATAACCCACAAGTATAGGGGATCGCAATAGTTTTCGATAAGTAAGAGTGTCGAACCCAACGAGGAGCTAAAGGTAGAACAAATATTCCCTCAAGTTCTGTCGACCACCGATACAACTCTACGCATGCTTGACATTCGCTTTACCTAGAACAAGTATGAAACTAGTAGTACTTTGTAGGTGTTGTTGGATAGGTTTGCAAGATAATAAAGAGTACGTAAATAAAAAGTAGGGGCTGTTTAGATAAAGAAACAATAAAGTAAATATAGCGAGTGTGGAAAAGTGGTGGTAGGAGTTGCGGAATTGCCCCTAAGCAATTGACTACTTTACTAGACCGATAGCAATTATTATGTGGGAGAGGCCACTGCTAGCATGTCATCCCTAGCTTGGAATTCTATGCACTCATGATTGGAACTACTAGCAAGCATCCGCAACTACTAACGTTCATTAAGGTAAAACTCAACCATAGAATTAAGATATATTGGTCCCCCTTCAACCCCGTATGCATCAATTTCTATGCTAGGTTGAAGCTTCTGTCACTCTTGCCCTCCAATACATAGTCCTATCAACATACAGCTAACCCTAGGGTGTGATCCACGCGCGCAATCATATGATGGGCACCAAAGGACAACAACATAACCACAAGCAAATTAAATCAATCATAGCAATTCATCAACCACCGATAGGACAACAAAAATCTACTCAGACATCATAGGATGGCAACACATCATTGGATAATAATATGAAGCATAAAGCACCATGTTCAAGTAGAGGGTACAGCGGGTTGCGGGAGAGTGGACCGCTATAGATAGAGGGGGGAAGGTGATGGAGATGTTGGTGAACATGGCGGAGGTGTTGGTGTAGATAGCGATGATGATGATGATGATGGCCACGGCGGCGTTCCGGCGCCACCGGAGGAGAGGGGGAGAGGGGCCCCCTTCTTCCTCTTCTTCCTTGACCTCCTCCCTAGATGGGAGAAGGGTTTCCCCTCTGGTCCTTGGCCTCCATGGCATGGGAGGGGCGAGAGCCCCTCCGAGATTGGATCTATCTCTCTGTTTCTCTCTGGTTCTGCGTTCTTTGCTGGCTCTGTTTCACCGTTTCATATATATATGGAGATTCGTAACTCCGATTGACCTGAAACCTTCGCCGTGATTTTTTTCCGAATATTAGCTTTCTTGCAGCAAAAGAAGAGCGTCAACCGCCTTACGGTGGGCTCACGAGGGTAGGGGCACGCCCTAGGGGGGGGCGCCCCCTGCCTCGTGACCACCTCGGGCACTGGTTCGCGTTGATTTTCCTTCTGAATTTTCCATATTTTCCAAAAATAAGCTCCGTCCATTTTTATCCCGTTTGGACTCCATTTGATATGGATATTCTGCGAAACCAAAAACATGCAACAGACAAGAACTGGCACTGGGCACTGGATTAATATGTTAGTCCCAAAAATAATATAAAAAGTTGCCAAAAAGTATATGAAAGTTGAATAATATTGGCATGGAACAATCAAAAATTATAGATACGACGGAGACGTATCATTCATCGTCGTGTGCGAGGCTTTCCTCCACATCCGGCCCCACTTCGGCCTGTGGCTGAAGACCTTCAATATCAAGCTGAAGGTGGTGGGCAACCAACAAGCGGAATGCGGCGGAGCCATGGTGGGTAAAATGCCCAACGTCATATGGCTCGAGGGCTCCTTCGTGGACCATAAAGGGGTGGCAATCGGGGTGGTTCTACATCACCGAGCCGCGCGACACCAACTGGGTGGCGGCCCCCGAGTTTCGATCCGGAATCCCCACGCGGCTGACTTCCTGTAAGGAGAAGGGCCTGTCCTGGGGTTCATCAGTGGAGCTGGACGGACTCCAGAAGTGTATTCGGAACATGATAAGCAAGAAACTCAAGCTTGTCAACATAGTCCAGGTCATGCTCTTCCGTCGGATCCTCCCGTGTCAACAACGGGATTTCAACTTATGGGAGTTCGACCCGGCCCAGCACCAGACTCTACACGAGCTCTTCGACAGGACGCATAAGGACGTCTGGAGGGTGCTGTTCAAGGGCGCCGAGGTCCCTCCTTCTCTTACCGAGGACCGCGGGCTAAGCGCGAAGCGCCCTGCGGATTCGGTAAGTTGTGTACATCTGGTAGGATATTTATTTCCCATAGCTTAACCATGTGTGGGGTCTGAGCTCCCATGCCTTTGATAGGACTGGGTGGAGACATCGGAGAAGATTAACTGTCCGGCCCCTCTGCCCGAAGACACTGTGGACGCTCTCCTAACGGAGATGCAGACTCCGGCTCCTTATGAGGTGCCGGAGAAGACCAAGAAGAAGGCCAAGGGAACCCGATAGAGTTCCCGGCGCCAGGTGGTATTGGACTCATCGTCCGATAACACCGACACACACTCCTCCCGTGAAAACAAGGAGAAGGAAGAGGAAGATTCTCCCCCTCCAGCTAGGGGAGACAAGAAAAGGAAGGCCGCCCCAACCGGGGAGGCCGAAGGGTCCAAGAAGGGAAGGACTCTCCTTCCGAACTGCTCCACCACCGCCACCGACGGTGAAGACAAGTGGCTGCTCAGGGCCAGACCCCTGGCGAAGTCGTAAGTATTCGGATACCAGAGTAACTCATAGCATACCTTTGTCGCACTGCTTCTCCTAACGTCGAATATGATTATGCAGTCCGCCCCAAGCCCGTATCGATGTATCATCGTCGGACGGTTCCTTGGACTCATCGGACATGAATAGTGATACACTTCCAACCGCCTCCTCTCCTTGCCCTACGGACAATGCCGAGGTATTGTCTCAAGGGGCACCGAGCCGGGGGGAGACAGTCCCGGAGGCGCCTCAAAGCGACCTTCCGGACTCCAGGAGCAAAGGGAGCAAGGCTCCCGGGGGCTCCAAGTTCGGCTCTCAGCCGAACACTGCGCCGGAACCTCCAGTGGTTCCGGACTCGGGCAGGCGGCCCCCTTCCAAAAGGGGCAAGACGCCCGTGCCGGTCACCTCTGTCTATCCAGAGGCATCGGACAACCTGCAGGGAGCGCTTCGCGACGCTTCCCTCGACGAAGAGCACCGCACTATTATGAGTGCGGTGATCAAGAAGGTTCAGTCCGCCAAGAGCGGACTGACTGAAGCCTATGCCAGCCTTCTAACAGGCTTTGAGGTAAGTATTTAAAATATAGGAAAAATATTACCGCATAGACAGTAGCCCCTGATGCTCTGTTTGGTGTTCAGAAAGAAAAGCCGAATAGAGGATCAAATAATATCTGCAGGAGTCTAATATAAGTATGTCTGTATGCGTATGCAGGCTTCGCTGCTGACCTCTGCCGCACTGACTGCGAGGTCTCCGCACTGAAGCAGGACCTGGAGGGGTCCGAGAAAGAGCTCGGACTTGCCAAGAGGCAGCTCGAGGAGAACAAAGGTAAGTAATACCTTGTATATATATAAAAAAGAAAATGTGGTTGCGAAATGACAGGATCATCATGAATGTGCCAGGGACCACGACCGAAGTGGCGACCCTGAAGCAAGCGATGTCCGAGGCCGAAAACAAAGCGGCCAAGGAGCGCACCGAGCGGGAAAAGCAAGAGGCACGGGTGGGCGAGGTGCAGCAAGAGCTTCAGGCTCTTGTGAAGAAGCACGAGGCTTTGGAGCTTGACTCGAAGACGCGAGATTCCGAGCTTGCCGCGGCCCTCGAGAGCACAAAGAATACCAAGGCTGAAGCCCAAAAGGCCCTCCAGGAGATTGAGGCGATGAGGAAGATAGCAGCGGGTAAGGCATTCAATATGCAAAGCAAGCATGTGAAAGTAAATTACTTGTTACTTACCCGAGTCCAGAGCTCTCCAGGAGCATTCGCAGATTTGCCCCACAGCGTGTCGGATGCCGCGAAATATTACCAGGCCGAGGAGGGAAGCTCGACGGAGAAGTTGTTCTGGTCTCAGTATACTGGGACCGAACACCCAATGCCCATGAGCGACCAGCTGAAGCAACTAGTCGAGCTGCACAAGGTGGCCGTACAGGCCATGAAGGGCTTTATAGTACGGATGTGGCCTGGCGACTCCCTTCCCAACAGCGACTTCGGCCTGGTGAGGCGGCTTGTGGATGCCTGCCCACGGCTGGAAGTCATCAAGCGGCCTTCTGTATCGAAGGTGCCCGCCGGGCTTTTGCCCGTGCAAAGGTGCACTGGGCCAAGATGGACGCTGAGAAGATGGTGAAGGAGGGGCCGCCGCAGGGCAAGGAGCATCGCCACCCCGAGATGTATTATGAGGGTGTCCTGAAGGGTGCCCGTCTTGTGGCGGACGAGTGTGCGAACGATGTAATGTTTGAATGAACTTGCTCGTGTGATCCTGTATTATGAAAACTTGTTCATATGCGCTATGCAACGCTTGTTTGAATTCAAAATAGGGCCATTTGCATTTCTGTCCCTAACTCGAACCACCTAATCATATATACCCCTAATTCGAAAGCCTGCTCAAATTTGCCCCTCCGCCGTTAGGTGCCCTTATAGAAATGCCCTTTTGCGTCGTTACCGTCCGGTCAAACAGCTTTGACCGTCCGGAAAAAATAGCAAAAAAATCTAAAAAATCTAAAATTTTGTGAGATCGAAGATACTCATGTGCCCAAGGTGTGTGCAAATTTTCGTGCTATTTGGACATTCCAGGAGCTCGTGGCGAGGAAAAACAGTTAATCTGCACGCTTGGGAACAATAAATTTGAAATAAAATAGTAACAAAAATTAAAAAAATATGAAATTTTTTGGCATCTAAGTGGCTTGGGTGCACAAGGTGCTTGCAAGTTTTTGTGATCAAATGACATGTGAGGAGCTCTAAAAGGAAAAAAATAGTCATTTTTCCCAAGTTTTTTCCCGAGCCAAATTTTGTTTTTTTCTCCAAAAGCCCCTCCAATGTCCAAACACACAAAAATTTGCACGCATCTTGCAGACTCGAGCCTCTTTGATGCCAAAAAATTTCATATTTTTTTGAATTTTCTTACTATTTTTTTGAATTTACTGTTCACAGGCTTACATATTTATTGTTTTTCCTCTGACATGAGCTCTTGGAATGTATGAACAGCACGAAATTTTGCACGCACCTTGCGAACCTGAGTATCTTTGATCCCACAAATTTTCAGATTTTTTAGAATTTTTTTGCTATTTTTTTCAGGATGGTCAAAGCCCTTTGACCGACTTTGACCGGACGGTAACGGCACAGAAGGGTATTTCTGTAAGTGCACCTAACGGCGGAGGGGAAAATTTGAGCAGGCTTTGAAATTAGGGGTAAATCTGAGAGTGGGCGCAAATTAGGGGAATAGATGTAAATGTCCCTTTAAAATATTACCTTCTGTGTGGCTGTTTATCAAATCTGAGAGATGGCCAGTCGTCGACTTCTGGCCCCATGCCACGAGTGCTGGGGTGTTCGGGATAAATCTGAGCACTCTTTTTCCCATTGTTGGGTCCTTCGAGGGAGGTGCTCAGCACAATGAACAAGGCAATCGGACTATAATGCTTTATCAGTCTCACTTAGCCATAGAATTCTACAATTTTAAATTTTGGCGAAGCCCCTAGTATTCAGAAGGCCGAATTCGGGGCGCTATACATGCCTTAAGCCGGACAAAGCCGCCTCCTCGCTCTAAGCGGCATAAGTCTTTAGTGACTCGAGGCCTCTCGAACAGCGACCAGCTCTCGCCTTATCATGACAGTCAGTTTTAGCTTTCTCTACTGAGGTGCTTAGCCCAGCTGAACCGGGGTACAATCGCAGTAGTTCTCCCAGTGCTACCTTAGCTGATATAGCAGAACGTAAGGTACCAAAACATGGGAGCCGGGCAAACCCAACTATTGACCCAAGACATGATTCGGAGCTGATGCATATAATGCTATAAGTTCGGGGTGACGCACTGTCGAAAGTGTTCGGACTTCTCACGCCGTATTATGGGGTATGCTTTAGCCCCTGGCATATTGGCCGTACCAGAGTGTACGGGTGCTGATTGTCATGGATTAATATATATATATATAAAGAAGAATAGAGAATGTGATAATAGTCTAGTGCTATGCATTGTTTATTCAATAAGGTGCGTCGAAGCAGAATGATACAAGTAGTGCGATAAGCAAGAAGTAGGACTATTTGACATGTCCCCTCCAAGGGAAACTTGAGGAATGGTATTTAAAGCAAGTATTTCACTCGTTATCAGAGGCCACCTGGGAGTTCCGTGGTGCGACATAGCTTTCTGCCTCCTTGGTTGTTGCATCACGTGTCCGGCAATCATACTGCCGGATAGGGTTTCCAGAGATAAAAGTCCTGAAAGAAAGAAAAATAACAAAGCGGAAAGCCCCTAGTGCAGTTGAGCCGCGTCTTGGGGCGTGCCGTAGTCGTGCCCCCCCTCCCCACCTGTGCCCATGGTATTTTCAATGCGTAATTATGTATGCGTGGCACGGATTTCGCCGTTTGGCTGGGACTGGGGTGGGGGCCGCATTGCTATGCGATCTCGGAATGTGCTAGGCGGTCTTGTTGCCGATTACTCCGGGCGCGCTTGAAGGTGTCCGGGTCCTTAATCGCCGGACTGGTGGATTGCCTTAAGAGGCTGCTTTGCGCTTCTGCTGCAAGGGCCGCAGTGTGCTCCTCTGAGCGGAGAGAGCGCTCTGTGTTTCCATTGACTATGATGACCCCGGGAGGTCCTGCCATCTTGAGTTTGAGGTATGCATAATGGGGTACCGCATTGAATCTCGCAAATGCGGTTTGCCCGAGCAGTGCATGATAGCCGCTGCGGAACGGGACTATATCGAAGATTAACTCCTCGCTTCGGAAGTTATCCGGGGATCCGAAGACCACTTCCAGTGTGACTGAGCCTGTGCAATGGTCCTCTACACCTGGTATGACGCCTTTGAAGGTCGTTTTTGTGGGTTTGATCCTTGAGGGGTCTATACCCATTTTGCGCACTATGTCCTGATAAAGCAGGTTCAGGCTGCTGCCGCCATCCATAAGGACTCGAGTGAGGTGAAATCCGTCGATGATTGGGTCTAGGACCAGTGCAGCGAATCCGCCATGACGGATACTAGTGGGGTGGTCCCTGTGATCGAAGGTGATCGGACAGGAGGACCATGGGTTGAACTTTGGGGCGACTGGCTCCAACGCATATACGTCCCTTAACGCACGCTTCCACTTCCTCTTGGGGATGTGGGTTGCATATATCATGTTCACCATCCGCACTTGTGGGGGAAACCTCTTCTGTCCTCTGGTGTTCGGTGGCCGGGGCTCCTCCTTGTCATCGCTATGTAACCCCTTACCTTTGTTTTCGGCATTTATCTTGCCGGCCTTCTTGAACACCCAACAATCCCTGTTGGTGTGGTTGGCTAGCTTGTCGGGGGTGTCGTGTATTTGACACGAGCGATCGAGTATACGGTCCAAACTAGACGGGCTCGGAGTGCTTCTTTTGAATGGCTTTTTCCGCTGACCGGGTTTAGAGCCTTTGAATCCGGCATTGACTGCCGTATCCTCGGTATTGTCGTTGTTGATGCGGCGCTTGTGTTTGTTGCGACGTGACCTGCCATTGCCATCCTTGGTATCTGAAGTACCATGGTTCTTTGATATGTTATTGCTGCTAGCCAGCCAGCTGTCTTCTCCCGCGCAAAAGCGGGTCATGAGTGTCGTGAGGGCTGCCATAGATTTTGGCTTTTCCTAGCCAAGGTGCCGGGCAAGCCACTCATCGCGGATGTTGTGCTTAAAAGCTGCTAGGGCCTCTGCATCCGGACAGTCGATGATTTGATTTTTCTTTGTCAGGAACCGTGTCCAGAATTACCTGGCTAATTCCTATGGCTACTGAATTATGTGGCTCAAGTCATCGGCATCTGGTGGTTGCACATAAGTGCCCTGGAAGTTGTCGAGGAATGCGGCTTCCAGATCTTCCCAACAGCCAATGGATTCTGCTGGCAGGCTGCTGAGCTAATGCCGAGCTGGTCCTTTGAGCTTGAGTGGGAGGTATTTGATGGCGTGTAGATCATCACCGCGGGCCATGTGGATGTGCAGGATGATGTCCTCGATCCATACCGCAGGATCTGTTGTGCCGTCGTATGATTCGATATTTACGGGTTTGAAACCCTTTGGGATTTCGTGATCCATTACTTCGTCTGTGAAGCATAGGGGGTGTGCAGCGCCTCTGTACTGGGCTATATCGCTACGCAGCTCAAATGAGTCTTGTCAGTTGTGTTCGGCCCGAAGGAATTTACTTTTACTGTATCCGGCGTGATGGTTGTCGTCTCGCATAGTGGCGCGCCCTCATGATCCGTAGATCGATCTTGCGTGTTTTGCTTTGTCCTCCAATACGTCTCGCAGGTCTGGTGTATTTCCCCATGCCTTGACATTTTTATTTGAGTGGCGTCGGGGTGCGGGCTAAGCTTTTGGCCGAAATGCCTCTCTGTCGCGGCCACGAGGTGGCCGATCAGCCGCGTCATACGCTGGAGATGTAGGTTTTGGTGCTTCCTCCTCTAGTCGGGGTAGCAACCTGTGCTTTGGGTAACTCTTGGAGGGACGTTCGAGTTTATATTCCTCGGCCGCAAGGACTTCAGTCCATCTGTTAGCTAGCAAATCTTGATCAGCTTGAAGCTGCTGTTGCTTTTTATTAAGGCTATTTGCTGTGGCTATAAGCCGGCGCTTGAAGTGCTCTTGTTCGATGGGATCCTCAGGCACGACGAATTCGTCATCGTCGAGGCTTGCCTCGTCTTCGGAGGGAGGCATGTAATTATCATCCTCCGCCTCTCCATCTGCCGCTCTCTCGGGAGGGCTGGCTTCTCCATCCTCCTGCCCTAAATCTTGCTGGAGGGGATTGTTGTCGTCTTCGGCACTGTCCGGAGTGCTATTATCTCCTATGCTAGTGTCACCGCTTTTGCTTTGGCGAGACTTAGAGCGGCGCCATTGAAATCGGCGCTTGGGTTGCTTCTTGGAGGGGTCATCCTCTGCTGTCCCGTCGCCATTGCCTTCTTTGGGTGTGTCCACCATATATATGTCATATGACGAGGTGGCTGTCCAGTGCCCTGTGGGCAGTGGTTCTTGTTCGCCTCCTGCATCATCGTCCATGCCGTCGATGTCTTCGGAGTCAAAGTCGAGCATGTCGGTCAAATCGTCGACAGTGTCTACTAAGTGGGTGGTGGGTGGGCGGCGAATTTCTTTGTCATCCGCATCCCAATCCTGCCGGACATAGTTTGGCCAGGACTCTCCTGACAAGGAGAGAGACCTTAATGAGTTCAGTATGTCGCCGAAGAGCGAGTGCTAAAAGATATCCGCGGAGGTAAACTCCATGATCGGCGCCCAGTCGGATTCGATAGGCACGGGCGCAGGCGGTTCGGAGTCCGTGGCCGGGGAAGGATCCCGCAGCTTGGCATCACGGCTCTCGTGAAGGTAAGGTCAATACTCGACTCAATCGCCGCTGAGGATACGACCTCCGTGGCGGGGTCTATCCACCCGTCCATGGAAGGTGCAACTGGCTCCGAATTGAGGGTCGGAGCAGTTGCCGGCGTGATCTCCTAAACACTGTCCGATGGTAGAGCTAACTCATGCTCATCGTGACCGTGTGGCGCACTAGGCAGGGGCTCGAATCCGTCGAAGATCAAGTCTCCACGGATATCGGCCGTGTAATTTAAGCTTCCAAACCTGACCTGGTGGCCAGGGGCGTAACTCTCGATCTGCTCCAGATGGCCAAGCGAGTTGGCCCGCAGTGCAAAGCCGCCGAATATAAAGATCTGTCCGGGGAGAAAAGTCTCACCCTGGACTGCATCACTATCGATGATTGAAGGAGCCATCAAGCCTAATGATGACGACACAGAGGAACTCTCAATGAAAGCACCAATGTCGGTGTCAAAACCGGCGGATCTCGGGTAGGGGGTCCCGAACTGTGCGTCTAAGGCGAATGGTAACAGGAGGCAGGGGACACAATGTTTTACCCAGGTTTGGGCCCTCTTGATGGAGGTAAAACCCTACGTCCTGCTTGATTTATTCTTGATAATATGAGTAGTACAAGAGTTGATCCACCACGAGATCAGAGAGACTAAACCCTAGAAGCTAGCCTATGGTATGATTGTATGTTGTCCTACGGACTAAAACCCTCCGGTTTATATAGACACCGGAGGAAGCTAGGGTTACACAAGGTCGGTTACGAAGGAGGAGATATCCATATCCGTATTGCCTAGCTTGCCTTCCACGCCAAGTAGAGTCCCATACGGACACGGGACGAAGTCTTCAATCTCATATCTTCATAGTCCAACAGTCCAGCCAAAGGATATAGTCCGGCTGTCCGGAGACCCCCTAATCCAGGACTCCCTCACCAACCCTTTCAATAGGGGAAAAGTGAACCACGTTAACGTGGAGGAGATTGAAGCCCAGCCAGATGCAGTAATAGGTAAGTTTTTGGTTAAGTATTTTACTGCAGTCGTACTTTTCGATACCGGTGCATCGCATTCATACATATCAAGGAGATTTGTGGATAAGTATAAACTGCCCACCAAAGTTCTTAGTACACCTATGTTAGTGAGCTCGCCAGGAGCATAGTATATGGCAAGCCAAGGATGTTTTCAGATACCGTTGGCCATAGGTAGGCACGTTTTCCCCTCAGATCTGATAATTCTGGAGTCGCAAGGTTTGGATGTGATTCTGGGTACGGATTGGCTATCGATGTATGGAGGAAACATCGATTGCGCTAGTAAGTCGATTTTGCTCACCACCCCAGAAGGAAGAAGGATCAGGTATGTATCCTGGCATGTGCCGATTAGGACTCAAGTAAATTCCTTAAAAGGAGTTGTATAGGAGGAAGTACCAGTGGTAACGGATTTCCCGAATGTATTTCCAGAAGAGTTGCCAGGCATGCCACCGGATAGAGACATCGAGTTTTTGATTGAGCTTTTGCCAGGCACAAGGCCAATATCTAAGAGACCGTATAGGATGCCCACATAGGATTTAGAGGAAATTAAGAAGCATATTAAGGAGTTACTGGATAAAGGATATATTCGCCCAAGTTTGTCACCTTGGGGATCACCAGTACTTCTAGTGGAGAAGAAGGATGGATCATTAAGGATGGTTGTCGATTATCGTGGATTGAATGAAGTAATGATCAAGAACAAGTACCCACTACCAATGATAAATGATTTGTTTGATCAACTTCAAGGAGCTAAGGTGTTTTCCAAGATCAATCTGCGATCTGGGTACCACCAGTTGAAGATTCGAGAGAAGGATATACCTAAGGCATCTTTTACCACAAGGTATGGGCTATATGAGTATACCGTTATGTCATTTGGCCTGACTAAAGCACCTGCTTATTTTATGAACATGATGAACAAGGTGTTTATGGAGTTCTTGGATAAGTTCGTTGTGGTGTTCATTGATGATATTCTGGTCTACTCGGAGAATGAAGAGGAGCATAACGAGCATTTGCGTTTAGTACTTGGGAAGTTCAGAGAACATCAGCTATACGCCAAGTTCGGCAAGTGTGAGTTTTGGTTGAAGGAAGTTGGATTCCTTGGACATGTTATATTCAGAGAAGGAATAGCAGTAGATCCCAACAAAGTCATCACTGTGATAAATTGGGAGGCACCCATGTCCATTGGAGAGATCCGAAGTTTTCTTGGACTCGCAGGATACTACCGGATGTTAATTGAGAATTTCTCGAAGATTGCAAAGCCTATGACGGAGTTGTTAAAGAAGGACACCAAATTCAAATGGACTGAGGAATGTGAGGCCAGTTTTCAGGAATTGAAGAAACATTTGGTTACATCACCAATGTTGATTCTGCCAGATCAACGCAAGGATTATGAAGTGTATTGCGATGCCTCTTGTCGAGGACTTGGAGTGGTGCTTATGCCGGAAGGAAGAGTTGTTTCATATGCCTCACGACAGCTTAAAACCCATGAGTTAAATTATGCTACGCATGATTTGGAGTTAGCAGCCATAGTGCATGCGTTGAAGACTTGGAGACATTTTCTCATCGGAAACCATTGTGAGGTATACACGGATCACAAGAGTTTGAAGTATATCTTCACACAGAAGGAGTTGAATCTCAGGCAGAGGAGATGGTAGGAACTCATAAAGGATTATGATATAAAGTTGCACTATCATCCCAGAAAGGCTAACGTAGTAGCCGGTGCGTTGAGCCGCAAGAGTCATGTCAATACACTCATGACAGGAGAGTTACCCAAGGAGTTAGCAGAAGACCTTCGTGAGCTATGTTTGGAGATAGTTCCGAGAGGTTATGTAGCAGCTTTGAAGTTCAGTCTACTTTGATGGATAAGATCAAAGAAGCGTAGAAGACGGACAAGGAGATTGCCGAGATAAAGGAAAGGATGAGCAAAGGAAAAGCCAAGGGATTTCGGGAGGATAAACACGATACCCTATGGTTTGAGGACCGCGTATATGTACCAAATGATCAGGAGATCAGGAAGCTGATTTTGCAGGAGGCCCATGACTCACCATATTTGATTCACCCAGGAAATACCAAGATGTACCTGGATCTGAAGGATAGATTCTGGTGGACCGGAATGAAGAAGGATATTGCGGAGTATGTAGCAGTTTGTGATGTATGTCAGAGAGTGAAGGCAGAGCATCAGAAGCCAGCAAGATTGCTGCAACCATTGTGGGTACCCGAATGGAAGTGGGATAAGCTAGGCATGGATTTTATCACGGGATTACCTAGGACTCATTCAGGCTATGACTCGATATGGGTTGTAGTCGATCGCTTGACGAAAGTAGCTCATTTCATCCAAGTGAAGACCACTTACACCAGTGCTAAGTTGGCAAAGATATACATGACCAGGATCGTATGTTTTCATGGAGTTCCGAGAACAATTGTTTCAGATAGAGGAACCCAGTTTACCTCAAAGTTTTGGAATAAGTTGCATGAAACTTTGGGAACCAGGCTAGAGTTCAGTATAGCTTTTCACCCGCAGACGGATGGACAGACTGAGAGAGTCAATCAGATTCTGGAGGACATGTTGAGAGCTTGTGCGCTAGATTATGGATCTAGTTGGGACGAAAATTTGCCTTACGCAGAGTTCTCATACAACAACAGTTACCAAGCCAGTTTGAAGATGGCCCCTTTCGAAGCATTGTACGGAAGGAGGTGTAGAACACCGTTGTTGTGGGATGAAGTTGGAGACCGATAGTTGTTTGGACCAGATTTGATTAAAGAATCGGAAGAGAAGGTTAAACTAATTCGTGATAGACTCAAGGTAGCCCAGTCCAGGCAGAAGAGCTATGCAGATTCTAAACGCAAGGAGATAGCTTATGAAGTTGGAAACAGAGTCTATCTTCGGGTATCAGCACTTCAAGGAGTTAAGCGCTTTGGAGTTAAGGGAAAGTTAGCACCACGATTTGTGGGACCATACAAAGTTTTGCAACGTATGGGGGAAGTTTCTTACAAGTTGGAATTGCCCGAAGGATTGTCAGGAGTTCACAATGTGTTCCACGTTTCTCAATTGAAGAAGTGCCATGCAGAGATGGCTGATATCCCTCTGAGAGATACGGTGCCACTGGAAGTGATACAGTTGGATAGTGACTTGACTTACGAGGAGAAGCCAGTCAAGATTCTCGAGTTTGCCGGCCGAGTTACACGCAGCAAAGTTATCAAGTTCTGTAAAGTTCAGTGGAGCCACCATACCGAGGATGAAGCTACCTGGGAATGAGAGGAAGACCTACGCAAGGACCATCCACACCTATTTTCTAGCCAACCCGAATCTCAAGGGCGAGATTCATCTTAAGGGGGTAGGTTTGTAACATCCCAAATTTTTAATTTGGAATGTTATACATTAGATCATCATTGCATATCATATTTTATTGCATTTTGGCTTGATCCTAGAAATTCAACGCAACTCAAGGACCTACGAAGAGAGTTGGGGATTTCATTATTTTCATATTCGAGTTTTCTCGAATTTTGAAAAGAGGATCGTTTGATTTTAATTATTTTCTCTTTGAATATTTCTTTTATAAAAATAAAAGAGAGAGGATAAAATGACTTCCTGAAAATAGAGAAATATCAAAGATTTAATATTAAAATCAAATAAGATTTTTATTCGGAGTTTTAACGCTATTTTATTTGAATTAGGGAAAAATGCGTTTTCAAAATTGCATTTTAGGCCCAAATAAATGTTCACCTTGTGCGGCCTATTTTTAGAGGATGGGGAAAATTTATTTCGGGATTCTTGGAGTCCATTTAGTATTTCTTTTCTTTCTTTTTCTGCACAACAGAATTATTTAAAAAAAAAGTGAACCGACTCCGGGCCGTACCCGAGCGGGACTCCGCTCAGGGGGCTTTTTAAGCCGCGCCACCGAGCCCACCGCAGCCCAAACCGCGCCGCCGCCTAAACCCTAACCCTAGCCGTGCCGCCGCCGATCCGCGCCGCAGCCTCGCCTCGCGCGCTGCAGCCGCCGCCCGCGCCGCCGCTGCCGCCGCCGCCCGCGCCGCTACCGCCGCCGTTCGCCGCCCCACGCCCACCACACCGGAGCCGCCCCGGCGTCGCCGGATCTCGCTGACCCCGCCGGACCCGAGGTAGCCGCCTCGATTTTCGTGAGAAAACCGTTTGGTTTTTTTTTCGAAACTCTAGATCCGTTTTTTTAGATCTGGTTCGGTTTATTTTTTTCGGTTTAGTTATTTAGCGAACGCCCATTTTTACATTCGTTTTAACGAACGGTTTTCACCATTTAGCCGCAGACAGCGAACGTTCGTTCATTAGCCTGTTCGTCAGTTTTTCTTTTTTTTGGTTTTCCGTGATTATTTTCCATCGTGGTTTCTGATCCGATTTTCGTTCTACTATAACTTTTCGCTCGTCTATCAGAATCAGGCGATTCAAGCGCCTAGAGTTTCGTCTCGAAACCCTCTTTCCGTTTAACCAACTTACACAAGTTTTTGCTATTGTAAAATTTGACTTTGGTCCAAGATTAGTAATCGGAGCTTTTTTCGCAGTTTGAGTTTCGTTGCTTCGTTTGAGTTGATTCTTTTTGCAAACCGGAGTTCTTAAGTTGAACTTTCTGGTTAGACTTCTTATTTGAGTTTTTCCCGTTCCCTCGCTTGATTGCTCATTGTATGCTTGTTTGATTGTGATAGAGTACCCGGAGTGCGAAGCGTGCTACAACGAGTCTCTAGGTTTCACGGATCATCAGCAAGGCAAGTAACACTTTGATCATACCTCTTCACTACCCAGTTTTTATTGCATTAGATCAATCCCCAAACAATTTCATGGTTAGGATCTGAATTTAAATTGTGGGTTTGGGAAGTAGATGAGGTAGTACCTATTCACGTATTTATTATCAAACCCTGGGAGTTACTTCTACGTTAAGCGTATGTTGCCATGCTATGATCGTATACGTCGATTGGGTTTGAGTGTATCCATGACAGATGTGAGATTGTTAATTAATGGTTCAACTTAAGGTGGCAACTTAAATACACACCTGGGTGGATTGAGGCACCTGGGGTATCCAGTGATTGCCTGTTTTTTTGGAAATCTCGGGGTACCGTGTGATTTTCCTATGGACCGCCACCCAGGCTCAAAGGGATCATAAGATTATTCATACTGGAAACTTCTGTGTGCAGCCACATGCCATTATGGGCTCTGGCATAGTTGAGTAAGTTGTGGGAAACCTTTCCATGATGGGCTAGCAGATGTAGGGGATTGTAGGTCTACCGGCCTATCTATCGATTAAGGGGACCTCTTCGGAAAGACTGTGTCTCGGTCATCCGTTTCTCAAACATTATGTAGTGCGAGAAATCCAGTGGAGGAGATCGAGTCTAGTGGGGAAAAGTGCACAAACCTCTGCAGAGTGTACAAACTAATCATGGTTAGCCGTGTCCCCGGTTATGGACATCTTGAGTATCTGGTTTTTGGATTATCATGTGGATCTCATCACTCTTTAATATAATTTGATTGGGTTAATGATTACTTTTAATTGGGATTGAGAGGGAGTTTACCTTCTCAATGTTCTCAACCAACTTTGTAGTTAAATAAAATATATTCCTTTGCAATAGGGAAAAATTGGCTTTTCGCAAAACCTATTAACCATACAGCCTCCACCAGCCATATATGCATGTAGTGATAGCTTTATTTTTTCATTACTCTCTTGTGTTACATTGCCATCATATTCCATGTGCTGACCCGTTTTCGGGCTACAACGTATCATGTTGCAGACTTTTCAGACTACGAGTATGGAGCCTTAGGTCGTGGTATTTCACCCAGTGATGCCGTTGGAGTTGATGGACTCACTTTATCTTCCAAGCCTTCCGCTGTTACCGTATTAGATGGCCTTAAGCCATATTTATTGCAATAAGTTCTCTTTTGAGACATTCGATGTAATAAGTGTGTGATTGCTACTCTGTTATAAATCCTCAAGTACTGTGCGTGTCAGGGATGACATTGATGCACAGAGATCAGACTGTTTGAGGTCTGGTCGCTACAGTCTTGATCTATCTCTTTAGATCTTCATGCCCAATATGTAAGCTACTTTACCGAGGCCTTTCATTGAAAAACTCTTATTCAAATATCCTTTTATGCTTTCTAGAAAGTTTATATCATTTCCAATCAACAATATGTCATCCACATAAAATATTAGAAATGCTACAGTGCTCCCACTCACTTTCTTGTAAATACAAGCTTCTCCATAAGTTTGTATAAGACCAAAATCTTTGATCACCTCATCAAAGCGAATATTCCAACTCCGAGATGCTTGCACTAGTCCATAGATGGATTACTAGAGCTTGCATACTTTGTTAGCATCCTTAGGATCGAAAAAACCTTTTGTTTGCATCATATAAACCTCTTCCTTAAGAAAACCGTTAAGGAATGCTGTTTTGACGTCCATTTGTCAGATCTCATAATCATAAAATGCAGCAATAGCTAACATAATTCTCTCATAATCATAAAATGCAGCAATAGCTAACATAATTCTAACAGACTTAAGCATCGCCACGGGTGAAAAAGTATCATTGTAGTCAACCCCTTGAACTTATCGGAAACCCTTTGCAACAAGTCGAGCTTTATAGATGGTGACATTACCATCAGCGTCTGTCTTCTTCTTAAAGATCCATTTGATCTCAATGGCTTGCCAATCATTGGGCAAGTCCATAAAAGTCAATAATTTGTTCTCATACATGGACCTTATCTCAGATTTCATGGCCTGAAGCCATTTATCGGAATCCGGGCTCATCATAGCTTCTTCATAGTTCGTAGCTAGGTTCGCCATTGTCGAACAACATGATTTCCAAGACGGTATTTCCATACCACTCTGGTGCAGAATGTGTCCTGGTAAACCTACGAAGTTCAATAGTAACTTGATCAAAAGTTTCATGATCATCATCATTAGCTTCCTCTCCGGTTGGTGTAGGCATCACAGGAACTGCTTTCTGTGATGTGCTACTCTCCAGTTCGAGAGAAGGTACCTCATCAAGTTCTACTTTCCTCCCACTAACTTATTTCGAGAGAAACTACTTCTCTAGGAAGGACCCATTCTTGGCAACAAAGATCTTGCCCTCAGATATGTGGTAGAAGGTATACCCAATGGCCTCTTTAGGGTATCCTATGAAGACGCACTTCTCTGCTTTGGGTTCGACTTTACCAGGCTGGAGCCTTTTGACATAAATGTTGCATCCCCAAACTTTTAGAAACGATAGCTTAGGTTTCTTGCCAAACCACGGTTCATACAGTGTTGTCTCAGTAGATTTAGATGGTGCCCTATTTAAAGTGAATGTGGCTGTCTCTAATGCATAACCCCAAAACCATAGTGGCAAATTGGTAAGCGACATCATAGAATGCACCATATCCAATAAGGTACAGTTACAACATTCGGACACACCATTATGTTTTGGTGTTCCTGGCGGCGTGAGTTGTGAAACAATTCCACATTGTCTTAAATGAGCACCAGACTTTAACTCAAATATTCACCTCCATGATCAGATCATAGAAACTTTATTTTCTTGTTACGATGATTCTCCACTTAACTATGAAACTCCTTGAACTTTTCAAATGTTTCAAACATGTGTTGCATTAAGTAAATATACCCATATCTACACAGATCATCTGCGAAGGTAAGAAAATAATGATATCCACCGCATGCTTCAACATTCATCGGACGACATACATCGGTATGTATTATTTCCTGTAAGTCACTGGCCCGCTCCATTGTTCTAGAAAACAGGGTTTTAGTCATCTTGCCCATGAGGCATGGTTCGCATGTCTCAAATGATTCATAATCAAGTGATTCCAAAAGTCCATCCACATGGATTTTATTCAGCGCTTTACACCAACATGACCTAAGCGGCAGCGCCACAAGTATGTGGAACTATCATCATTATCTTTGCATCTTTTGGCATCAATATTCTGAATATGTGTATCACTACGATCGAGATTCAACAAGAATAAATCATTCAAAAGGGGTGCATGACCATAAAAGATATTACTCATATAAATAGAATAGCAAATATTCTATGATTTAAATGAATAACCGTCTTTCAATAAACAAGATCCACATATAATGTTCATGCTCAACGCAGGCACCAAATAACAATTATTTAGGTTTAAAACTAATCCCAAAGGTAGATGTAGAGGTAGCGTGCTGACGGTGATCACATCATGCATGGAACCATTTTCGACATGCATCATCACCTCGTACTTAGCCCGTCTTTGTTTATTCCATAGCTCTTGTTTCAAGTTACAAATATTAGCAACCGAACTAGTATCAAACCCAAATTAAAGTTTTGAGAGTCCACCATACCGACCTATGGATTGAGTAAGATCCTTCAACTAAGTTATCATCGGTGCATAAGGCAGTAAAAATTGCTTCTAAATATGTTTGATCTTTTTGTGTAAGGGAAAATAAGCATTGTACAAACTTGTGATGGCAAAGTAATAAAAGCAAAAGACTGCATAATACACTACATGAATCAGGCACTTTGTCGTTGGCTGATGGCAAAGGCATGCCTGGCGGACGACAAAGATGAAATGGTCTTTGTCATCCGCCAACGGATGGCAAAGAACCTGGACTGCACAAGTTTCTCATATCCAAAATATCAACATATCCAAAATGAAGCACAAGGAGAAGAGTACATTCCATCAATGCAAGCTTCCTCATCTAAAGCAAATTTGCAAATTAGGAAAGATGAAAGTTAGAAGAAGAAGAAGACTAGCTAGAAGAAAACAAAGAAAAACAAGAAGAAGAGGAAGAAGAAGAAGAAGAAGAAGAAGAAGAAGAAGAAGAAGAAGAAGAAGAAGAAGAAGAAGAAGAAGAAGAGGAAGAAGAAGATGTAACATCCCAAAATTCTAAATTTTGGAATGTTATAATAAATAGATAGATTTGCTGGTTTGTTTGATTGTTGTGTGATTGATTGACTGAATGTGAGTGAAATTCAAACTTTTTTGAAAGTTAAATGAGAGGGAATAAAAGGACTTTCCCAAACTTTCATTTTGCATTTATGATCTTCGTGAATTCAAATTCTTTTCAAATACAAAACCCTAGAGAGAAGATGACATGACTTCTTCCATTTATTTAAATGACAAGGGGTGTTGAAAATATTTGAATTTCATTTGGAAAATATTTCCAACCCAGGAACTTTATGCAACTCAATGATTTTCATGAGAGAAGATAAAATGACTTCTTCAAATTATATTAAATATGAGTTGGGAGTTTCAAAGAATTAAATTCAAAGTTCTTTTGAATTTATTTTCAATTTGGAGTTATTTGAGTTTTATTCAAATTATTTTTCTCCAAAAATAAAATATATGGAAAATAGGTTAACATGATTCCCTACAACTGAAAATTGGAGAGAAATAAATTTGAATTAATTTTGGTATTTTAAAATGATTTTATAGGATTTTAATAGGGCAGTAGCACCCTTTGAATTATCTGATTTTGTGTGGAATTTATTTGGCATTATAAAAATGTTCAAGCTATAGGAAATCTTTTTCTGAAAATTTTGATATATTATATGCCTATATAATATTTTTCGTTATTTTGTTTTTATTATTTTAGTTCTCCGAAAAAAACAAAAAAAAACAAAAAAAGGGTTTCCCTCGCCGATTGGGCCGGCCCCAGGCCCAGCCAACCGCGCCGGCCCACCGATGCGTCGTCCCCGACCGGACGACGGAGTCCGCCTCCCGCACGACTCCGCCGGCGCCGCCGTCTCCGCCCCGGCCTCCTCCGTCCCGACCCCTTCCCCACGCCACCCCTCGCCTCCTCCCCTGGCCTTTAAAAGGCGGGCCCCCGACGCCGCGCCCTCGACCCTGCTCCTCCCCGCATCGCTGCAACCGCGGCCTCTGCTGCTGCTTGCTGCTTGTCGCGCTGCTCTGCTCATCGGTGCAGCACTCCGCCGCCGCGCTGCTGCTCTGCTGCGTCGCCTGCCGCCGCTCGCCCCGCATCGCCGAACGCCACTGCTGCCCGGACACCCGCACCGGAGTCCGCCGCCGGCCGGATCCGCCCCGCCGCTCGTCGAAAACCGCCCGCCCTGGTTTTCGTCGGAAAACCCCTGAACTGGTAATAAACCGTCCCGGTCCGGTTTATCCCTTTTAGGTTTTCTTCGGTTTTCTCTTTAGCCAGTTTAATTTTTTTTAGTTAGACCTATTTTACGAACGCTCACTTGTTAGGTATTCACAGTGAACGATTTTCATTCGTTAGGGTTTCATAGCGAACGTTCGTACAGTAGAATTTTTCTTTTTCTTTTTATTATAGTTTTCAGCCAGGGACCCATCCGTGAATATTTTCTTTACAGATCAGCCCCTGGTTTTCAAACGACTATAACTTTTTGCTCGTTAGTCGGAATTAGACGAAACCAACGCCCGCTTCTTTGTTATGATCTCCTCTATCCAGTAATCCAACTCAAACATGTTTTTGAAAAGATTAAAATTTGAATTAGATCAGATTTGTATTCAAACTTCGTTTGATCATAACTTGAGTTTCGTAACTCCGATTTAGTTGATTCTAAACTTTATGATAAGGCCAAATTCATATAATTTTGGTACTGTTAGAAATTTTTTTATGTTGCAAGAGTTATTTGCTTGGTTTTGAAGTTTTCCGAATCATCTTCTTCGATCTTTCTGGTCTTTTGAGTGATTGCTTATGTGTGGTTACTATTGCTTGCTTACGATAGATTGACCGGAGTGTGACGAGTAGAACTATCAAGAGTTATCAGTGCGAATCATCTTCATCAACATTGCAGGCAAGTTCACACTTTGATCATACCCCTTTATCACCCAGTTTTTATGCATTAGTTCAACCTCAAACATTGCATGAGTAGGATTGATAACATGTGGGTATTGGGAAGTAGTTGATGAGGTAGGAACCTATTGCCCGACATTCAAACCTTGGGAGTTACTATTACCTTATGCTTATATTGCCATGCTATGATCGTAGACGTGGATTGGGTTTGAGAGTATTTCATGACAGATGTGAGATTGTTAATTAATGGTTTACTTAAGGTGGCAACTTTAACACACATCTGGGTGGATTGAGGCACCTGGGTATTCCAGCGATTGCCTGTCTAGGCACCTGGGTATTCCAGGATTGCCTATTTTCTTTTGGAGCGCCACCCAGGCTCAAAGGGATCATGAGATTATTCATGCTAGAAACTTCCGTGTGCAGCCACAAGCTATTATGGGCTCTAGCATAGTTGACTAAGTCATGCGAACTCTTATAGTGGTAGACTAGCAGATGTAGGGGATGTAGGTGGTATGGTCTACCCATCGTAAGGTGCTAGCACTTCTGAAAGACTATGTCTCGGTCATCCGTCTCTCAAACACCGTGTAGTGCGAGAAACCAAATGGAGGCGATCGAGTCTTGTGGGGAAAAGTGCGCAAACCTCTGCAGAGTGTATAAACTAATCATGATTAGCCGTGTCCCCGGTTATGGACGTTTTGAGTATCTAGTACTTGGATTATCATGTGAATCTCATCATGTTACTTTAAATTAATTTTGTTGGGTTTAATGATGTTACTTAATTGGGATTGAGAATGCTATCAACCATTGTCAATGTTCAACAACCACCATGATAGTTAATTAAAATGTATTCCTTTACAGTAGGGAAAAATTGGCTTTTCGCAAAAACATTATAACCCTAGAGCCTTTCCACCAGCCAAATATGCATGTAGTGATAGCCTTTATTCATCATTATCCTCTGGTGTGAATTTGCATGTACATTCAATGTACTGACCCTTTGTGGCTGCAACGTCTCATGTTGCAGGATTTCTTACGACGAGTAAGTGATACGTTAGGGTTACGATTTCTACACTCAACTTTGCCGTTGGTGTTGATGGGAATCCACAACCTTGTTACTTCCGCTATTTGGATTGAGGTAATAGTATTTATGTTACTTTTACATGTGATTTACCTCTATTATAAATCCTCGAATACTGTGTGTGTCAGCATACCGATCCAGGGATGACACTTAAGCACAAAGACTTGATCCATTCGGGCCAGGTCGCTACAAGATGGTATCAGAGCACATGTTGACTGTAGGACGTGACCCTAGAAACTGGCAAGCCCATAGCAAAGATTTTTCTCTACAACTTTCCCTTTCAAAAAGACCTTTTACCTCTCTTCTCTTCTGAGTTTATTCAAATATTCCCTGTTAGTGAGACTATACCTTTTCCCCTTTTGCCCACACGAAGATTCGACTGATGAGACCACTCCAAGAAGTACAAGATATCGGACAACCACAACCACTATGGAATGAAGAGGATTTTACCATACATTATGATAATGGAAACTACAACTGTTGAAGACTCTGAAGACTAGAAGAATTGGAGGCTCCGAAGAATTTCCAGCTTTGTATGACCTAGGAAGGCTACCCTTATGGAACTTGGCCGACTATGGAAGTTGTCAATACCCGAGATCAGGTGTATCGGAGAAAGACTGAAACAAGGAGCATGAGAACTCGAAGTTTTGTCAAAGAAAACCCTAAGGCAGGAGATATCAACTATGGGATGATAGCTCATGGGAATGACAAGAGCAGAAACACGGTTATCCGTGATGTCATTGCCCGCTGATGCTATTGTCACCGTGCTGAGTTAAGCATGCATTTCTTTGGAAGGATTGGATCGTAGAAGGCTGATGGAGCATCTATCAACAGAGATGAAGTTTTAACCTTAGTCGGTGTATCACCAGGATCTGGAGTGTTACATCAAGAAGTTAGGATGGAGCTACAAGAAGCCATATTTTGACAAGGAGCATTTTGTGAAGAACTTAGGACCCAGAAGCTGAAGTAGCCAAGATGGAGGAGCAAAACCTCGAGAAACTGGAGATTCATTAGGAACTAGACCATGGTTCATGCCAAGGATGTTGAAACCTAGAAGTTTGGAACGCAACTCCAGAATATTAAAGGACGTCATGAGAGACTTCGCGTCAACAGAGTTGATCTGCCAAAAGAACTTGAGAAAGACAAGCATGATCGGAAGAAGCCATTGGAGGCATGAACAAGACTCGTAGAGTTAGACGACCTTGAAGATTTATTGACCTTTAGAAGACCAAACCCCTGTCCTATACCTACATTAGATGCGACGATTGTGAGCTATCATTTGTTTGATGTTTTTCGACAGCCACAACAAAAATCTGTCTTTTCAAAACTGTTGTTTGCATTGTGTGTATCCCTCTCTATCTCTCTTATCTCACCCCAAACCCATGGAACCAATAGAGGATGAATGAAGATGAGCTTATATTTTCTGGACCAATGAGTCAATTGGAGACGGACCAATGGATTCAGAACATGGAGGATCACATGGAGAATAACCCTATAGTTGGACATGATATGACCCATCATGCTCTTTAGTGCTTTGAAAGAGGTGCTGCTACTTGGTGGAGGATGTACCAAACCATCAATGGAAGGCAAGGAGTAAACACTTGGAAAGAATTTAAGTTGACTTTGCCAAAGTCTCGGCTTGTGTCCCAGAAGTTGAAGCCCTATGAAAATGATATGAAGAAGCATTGTGCATGCAAGCTTTGTGGAGAAATAGGACACATCCATAAAGAACACAAGGATGAATGCCCTAATTGTTAAGGAAGTCACCCGGTTGAAGAATGCCCAACTAGGCAGATTACTTGTTTCTTGTGTGAAGGGACTACCCACTATCCTGCTCAGTGTCACATTTACCCCATGGTACGAAGAACCGTACATCTGAAGAAAGAAGTAAAGAAAGGAGCCCTTATGGAAATTTTAGAAGAAACCGTGATGGAGGACACACCTAAAGAAGACCCGAGAAAACCCTACACTAAGTCTTTCTATTCATGTGGAGAAGAAGGACACATCTCCCAAAATTGTTTGAATGGGGATCTAGTAGAATTCCCGACGGAGGAAGTAGAGTATGACCCACAAGAAATAGAATCCATGATTGGAACGGAAAGGTCCAGGAAGAGAAGCAGATTGGATACCAGGAAGGACCCGAGTCATATCACCTGTTACAGGTGCAAGAAGTCAGGGCACTACCTCAAGAATTGCCCAAAAAGGAAACCTCGATACTTGTCAGAAGTAATATGTTTTAGTTGTAATGGAGCAGGGCACTTTGCCAGAGAATGCCCCAAGGAGAAGGAAACTTGTGCTAGATAGTTGAGTTTGCAACAAAAGAAATGGAGTAGTAGAAGTGAGAACATTTTCTTTTACATTGAGGTGTTGAGTTGAGACATGTAATGGAAAAGCAAGATTGTAATCACTTGAGAATGAATAAAGTTAGCATCGTTGGTACTGATATGGATTTTATGAGTTGTTACTCTATGAAGAAGAATTTTGGCCATTCTGAGGATATGAGAAATATGGTCTATGGAAGATTTGTGCATTTTAAGGGTGGTAGTACCCTGTAAGAACCGTTGACCCCTGGAAAAGATAAGGATACTTCACTGAGTGGATTTCGGACAAAATGAATACGAGTTTTGTCTCGATATGTGTGATGCCCCAAGAGTATGTGGGATGAAGTTGGAGACCGTCAGTTGTTGGACCAAATGTGATCAAGGAGTCAGAAGAGAATGTTAAGTTGATTAGAGATAGACTGAAGGTATCTCAGTCTAGGCAGAAGAGTTATGCAGACTAAAAAAACGCAAGGAGGTAGTCTATGAAATTGGAGACAGAGCATGTCTTCGTGCGACCCCTCTGCGAGGAGTTAAACGATTTGTAGTTAAGGAAAAGTTAGCCCCGAGATTTGTAGGACCATACCGAGTTTTGGAGCGTATGGGAGAAGTGGCCAACAAGTTGGAGTCACCCGAAGGACTGTCAGGAGTTCAAGATGTGTTTCACGTTTCCCAGTTGAAGAAGTGCCATGCAGAGATGGCCAATATTCCCCTGTAAGGACGCTTGACCCTGGAAAGGATAATGATGTGGAATATGGACTCCATAAGTATAAGTTTTTATCTCAGTATGTGGGATATCCCATGAAGATGAAGAGATAAATTACTATTGGATATAAAGGAGGTATGATGTCGGAAATATGGATCAATGGAAACTCCATGATGAGTCTGAGTAATCATGTCCTAGTTTGGTGCCAATAGAAGGAAGGAAGACAATACAATTGGATGGATTTAAGAATACTAGGAAGTTGGAAGTTGGAACAATGATCAGTTGCCCGATGATAAGTTCAAGGACTACAAGTGATGAGATGGGCCATAACCCACAGGCCCCAGGACCTGCCAAGAAGCAAGCACATTCTTGCTGAAGGAAAAACCCTGGAGGAAGATACGACGTTTATTGACAGACGATTTTATAGGAGTAACGCAAAACCTGAGAATTGTGAAGGAACGATAGATGTTTGTTTGGCTTGCAGAATCAATGGATTATTCCGAACGCAGTTCCTTGACAAGAGAAATTCTGCAATGCTTGTGAGGATGACCGAGTGTTAGAATGCGAGACTCGCTAAACCGTATACAGGGTAATGATTTGGGTGCGGGATGGATTGATCACCATACCGACTTACTCTTATTGTTCGCCTTGCTATATGGGATGGTAAATCTGAGTGAGTTACCTATAGTAGAGCGCCAACGATCAAAACCTTGCTTAAAACTTAGAATGGTATAAGTATTTTCCCTTGTATAAGGCAGCTTTTGCCAACCATAGGTTATACGGTGAGGATCAACCAGACCCATTTCGTGCAGGAGAAACCCTAAATTGTTAACCACCATGAGATATCGATAGTTAGTTAGTATTGGCGCCAGCCCCGTCAGCTAAGAAGACCCAATCTCGGAATAACCTTACCAAGAGGAAATGAGAGAAGAATTGAGGAAAAGGTTATGCCACTACCGGAAGAGCCCAGAGAAGGAATCATCCTTACGATCTGAGAAGACCGACACTGTCAAGAATAAGGATGGAGTATATGAGTTTTGATGGAACCGTAACCATGCTTCTAAGGGTGCCAGCACCCGAGACCCCGTGTGATGATCGATGGATTTTGAGGAGACCCCAAACCCTAACCTATTTCTTGCTAGCCTCTCCGAATCTCGAGGACGAGATTCATTTTAAGGGTGGTAGGTTTGTAACATCCCAAAATTCTAAATGTTGGAATGTTATAATAAATAGATAGATTTGCTGGTTTGTTTGATTGTTGTGTGATTGATTGACTGAACGTGAGTGAAATTCGAACTTTTTGAAAGTTAAATGAGAGGGAATAAAAGGACTTTCCCAAACTTTCATTTTGCATTTATGATCTTCGTGAATTCAAATTCTTTTCAAATACAAAACCCTAGAGAGAAGATGACATGACTTCTTCCATTTATATAAATGACAAGGGGTGTTGAAAATATTTGAATTTCATTTGGAAAATATTTCCAACCCAGGAACTTTATGCAACTCAATGATTTTCATGAGAGAAGATAAAATGACTTCTTCAAATTATATTAAATATGAGTTGGGAGTTTCAAAGAATTAAATTCAAAGTTCTTTTGAATTTATTTTCAATTTGGAGTTATTTGAGTTTTATTCAAATTATTTTTCTCCAAAAATAAAATATATGGAAAATAGGGTAACATGATTCCCTACAACAGAAAATTGGAGAGAAATAAATTTGAATTAATTTTGGTATTTTAAAATGATTTTATAGGATTTTAATAGGGCAGTAGCACTCTTTGAATTATCTGATTTTGTGTGGAATTTATTTGGCATTATAAAAATGTTCAAGCTGTAGGAAATCTTTTTCTGAAAATTTTGATATATTATATGCCTATATAATATTTTTTGTTATTTTGTTTTTATTATTTTAGTTCTCTGAAAAAATGTAAAAAAAAAACAAAAAAAGGGTTTCCCTCGCCGACTGGGCCGGCCCCAGGCCCAGCCAACCGCGCCGGCCCACCGCTGTGTCATCCCCGACCGGACGACGGAGTCCGCCTCCCGCACGACTCCGCTGGCGCCGCCGTCTCCGCCTCGGCCTCCTCCGTCCCGACCCCTTCCCCACGCCACCCCTCGCCTCCTCCCCTGGCCTTTAAAAGGCGGGCCCCCGACGCCGCGCCCTCGACCGTGCTCCTCCCCGCATCGCTGCAACCGCGGCCTCTGCTGCTGCTTGCTGCTTGTCGCTGCCGCCGCTTTGCTTCGCCGCGCCGCGTCGCTGCTACGCCGGTGCAGCACTCCGCTGCCGCGCTGCTGCTCTGCTGCGTCGCCTGCCGCCGCTCGCCCCGCATCGCCGAACGCCACTGCTGCCCGGACGCCCGCGCCGGAGTCCGCCGCCCGCCGGATCCGCCCCGCCGCTCATCGAAAACCGCCCGCCCTGGTTTTCGTCGGAAAACCCCCGAACCGGTAATAAACCGTCCTGGTCCGGTTTATCTCTTTTAGGTTTTCTTCGGTTTTCTCTTTAGCCGGTTTAATTTTTTTTAATTAGACTTATTTTACGAACGCTCACTGGTTAGGTATTCACAGTGAACGATTTTTGTTCGTTAGGGTTTCATAGCGAACGTTCGTATAGTAGAAATTTTTCTTTTTCTTTTTATTATAGTTTTCAGCCAGGGACCCATCCGTGAATATTTTATTTACACATCAGCCCCTGGTTTCCAAACGACTATAACTTTTTGCTCGTTAGTCGGAATTAGATGAAACCAATGCCCACTTCTTCATTATGATCTCCTCTATCCAGTAATCAAACTCAAACATGTTTTTCAAAAGTTTAAAATTTGAATTTGATCAGATTTGTATTCAAACTTTGTTTGATCATAACTTGAGTTTCGTAACTCCGATTTAGTTGATTCTTTTTGCAAATAGAAGCTCTTGACCTAAACTTTCTGATAAGGCCAAATTCATATAATTTTGGTACTATTAGAAATTGTTTTATGTTGCAAGAGTTATTTGCTTGGTTTTGAAGTTTTCCGAATCGTCTTCTTCGATCTTTCTGGTCTTTTGGGTGATTGCTTATGTGTGGTTACTATTGCTTGCTTACGATAGATTGACCGGAGTGTGACGAGTAGAACTATCAAGAGTTATCAGTGCGAATCATCTTCATCAACATTGCAGGCAAGTTCACACTTTGATCATACCCCTTTATCACCCAGTTTTTATGCATTAGTTCAACCTCAAACATTGCATGAGTAGGATTGATAACATGTGGGTATTGGGAAGTAGTTGATGAGGTAGGAACCTATTGCCCTGCATTCAAACCTTGGGAGTTACTATTACGTTATGCTTATATTGCCATGCTATGCTCGTAGACGTGGATTGGGTTTGAGAGTATTTCATGACAGATGTGAGATTGTTAATTAATGGTCTACTTAAGGTGGCAACTTTAACACATATCTGGGTGGATTGAGGCACCTGGGTATTCCAGCGATTGCCTGTCTAGGCACCTGGGTATTCCAGGATTGCCTGTTTTCTTTTGGACCGCCACCCAGGCTCAAAGGGATCATGAGATTATTCATGCTAGAAACTTCCGTGTGCAGCCACAAGCTATTATGGGCTCTAGCATAGTTGACTAAGTCGTGCGAACTCTTACAGTGGTAGACTAGTAGATGTAGGGGATGTAGGTGGTACGGTCTACCCATCGTAAGGTGCTAGCGCTTCTGAAAGACTATGTCTCAGTCATCCGTCTCTCAAACACCGTGTAGTGCAAGAAACCAAATGGAGGCGATCGAGTCTTGTGGGGAAAAGTGCGCAAACCTCTGCAGAGTGTATAAACTAATCATGATTAGCCGTGTCCCCGGTTATGGACGTTTTGAGTATCTAGTACTTGGATTATCATGTGAATCTCATCATGTTACTTTAAATTAATTTTGTTGGGTTTAATGATGTTACTTAATTGGGATTGAGAATGCTGTCAACCATTCTCAATGTTCAACAACCACCATGATAGTTAATTAAAATGTATTCCTTTGCAGTAGGGAAAAATTGGCTTTTCGCAAAAACATTATAACCCTAGAGCCTTTCCACCAGCCAAATATGCATGTAGTGATAGCCTTTATTCATCATTATCCTCTGGTGTGTATTTGCAAGTACATTCAATGTACTGACCCTTTGTGGCTGCAACGTCTCATGTTGCAGGATTTCTTATGACGAGTAAGTGATACGTTAGGGTTACGATTTCTACACTCAACTTTGCCATTGGTGTTGATGGGAATCCACAACCTTGTTACTTCCGCTATTTGGATTGAGGTAATAGTATTTACTTTACTTTTACATGTGATTTACCTCTGTTATAAATCCTCGAGTACTGTGTGTGTCAGCATACCGATCCAGGGATGACACTTAAGCACAGAGACTTGATCCATTCGGGTCAGGTCGCTACAGAAGAAGAAGAGGATGAGGAGGAGGAAGAATTTATCTTCTCTTTCTTTTCTCCTCTCCTCTTCTAACTAAGGAAGAGACTAGCTAGAAGAAAAAGAAGAAAAATAACAAGAAGAAGAATTTTATCTTCTCTTTCCTTTTCTCCTCTCCTCTTCTTTATCTTCTTCTTATTCTAACTAAGGAAGAAGACTAGCTAGAAGAAAAAGAAGAAAAATAAGAAGAAGAATTTAACTTCCTTTTCTTTTTCTCCTCTCCTCTTCTTATCTTGTTCTTCTAACTAAGGTAGGAAAAATGCCATTTTTTAGCTAAGCTAGGTAAAAATGCTAAGTGTGTAGGTAATTTTAGAGCTAAGCTAGGTAAATAGGTCATTTTGGAGCTAACCTAGGTAAAATGGATCATATTGGAGCTAACCTAGGTAAACTTGGTCATTTTGGAGCTAACTTAGCTAGCTAATTATGCTATTTTTGAGTTAACTAAGCATATTATGCCATTTTGACATAAGTAAGCTAATTATAGGTCTTTATTGAGCTAATCTAGGTAACTAAGTGTATTAGAGCTAATTTAGCATTTTAGAGGTAACTTAGGTCATTTTGGAGCTAACTTAGATAAAATTGATCATTTTGGAGCTAATTAGGCTTATTATGTCATTTTCGAGGAAAATAAGCTAACTATATGACATATATCATGTTACCAAGATGTTATGCCATTTCAAACCTAAGTAAGCTAATTATGCCATTTTTATATATGTAAGCTAAGTGTATGTCATTATTGAGCAAACCTAGGTAACTAAGCATATTAGAGGTAACTTAGCATATTAGAGCTAACTTAGGTCATTTCGAAGGAAACAAAACTAAGTATAGATCATTTTGGAGCTAAGTAAGCTAATTATGTCATTTTGGAGGAAGATTAGCTAAGTCTAGGTCATTATGGTAAGCACTTTGGAGGAAATAAAGCTAAGTCTAGGTCTTTATGCATTTAGTAAGCAAAACACTAGAGAAAACTTACCGTCATCATGGAGGTGAAGGACCGGCCGGGTTTGCGCCAGCGTCAGATAGAGAAGGACCGATCGGGGTCGGGGTTGCACCAGTGCGAGACGGAGAAGGATCGGTCGATGCTTGTTGGGAGGCATGCTGCACCAAAGATCATTTGCAATGTCTCATTAGCATGATGAAACTGAAATGTGAATACTAGTAGCTAATGACCATTCAAATGATACTCACTGTGTCCGCTATAGCAATCTGGGGCATCGGTGGAGGGGTCTGACCGTTTATCTCGCACATGAACTGCACATTTTGTTTTCACAAGTCAGTCATATTAGTTAGTAATGAAATGAACATTACGTGCATGGTTTGGCTAATATGCAGGAGAAACTTACCACGAGGAGCTATCTTGATCTCCGAGAGATTCCTAGGACAATGTATCAGTCCATCCCCAATGGCTACCGAGCCATGCTTCCTCCCATCACCAGATAGCATCACGAGCTATGGATCAAAAGCACTCGAGCTCGAGTTGAAGTCCTCCTCTTTCGCCTCCTTCCCAAAGTCTCTGTACCTCACAAGCTTGTTGTGGGAGGAGATGTTGGTGAAGCTCTCTGGATGATTGAGTCAGACTCAGAGAATGCTTTGGCCTTCTTGAATGGGGAAGTATGGGCCATGGCATAGAGGTCGTACAGCGGTGTCACATCCTTCTTGTTGTGTTTCGCCTAAAATATAGGAACAACATATTAGTTAGGCTCAAGCTAGCATGAAGAATGAATCTGCATGAATTGTTAAGGGCTCAAACCACATACCCAGTGATCCTCGTACTCAAACAGGTTTGAGCTCCCTTTATGGTGTGGCCCACCTTGAATCTGGGCACGCTTATCCCTTGCCTTGTTGTGGTCGGCTAGCCATTGGGGAGAGCACCACTCATCCACCAACGCCTCCCAACAGTCCATCCTATCCGCACAATATCTCGGGGGCACCTAAGTTAGGAAAAGAGAAATTTCAGCGCTACGCCTACGAATGAAATCAAGGAAACTAAGTACAAGGCCTTAATAATAGGTAATTACCTTCATGTACTTCTCCTTACTCAGATACTTGGCGCGGCACGTCTTCTTGGCCCTCCTAATGTTAGTCAAGGCGTAGTAGTCTCAAACTGCCTGCACCCTAGCCTCGTGTTGAAAGTTCTGAAGTAGGCGCTTGCACTCGGCTTTGAGAACCCTAGCCGCCTCCTCCTCGTGTTCCTCAATACACCTGTAGAAGGTCTGCAATCGAACAAGACAACATTGATTAGTACAATCACTAGGTATTGTTGATTTTTAATTCTGTAAAGGAGAAATCACCCAAAACCGCCGCCTCACAATGTCGGCCACCATCTCGCACAAGACACCATCGACCCTCTCCTCCGGCGGGGACAGGACAACCACGTACAACTCCTAGTTCAGTGCTAGCTGTGGAACCTGACCCTCACCGGGCAACGTGACCCACCCCGGGAAGTGGTGCCGATAAAGCACATCAAGGACCTGGTTGGGCCTGCGGTCATCACTGTTGTATTTCCAACCCCTGCAGTATGACAAGGCCAACACATTAGATATTAATTTGAAGAAACATGAAGGACAAAGGTTAAAAAATAGTAAATGCACTTACTGCTCCCTGTTAGGCTCAATCAACCACCTCTGATCACGGGTCGTCGGCATGACCAGGAGCTTCGTACCCCCTCACTAGTAGACCTTCTTGCCCTGCTCAACCAGCTCGCCCTCGCTAAAACTATCGTAGACCAGGTCTCCTCACCATGAGCATGGCCACTAGTCTCCGGAGTGACATGGGACGAAGACTCCGGGACCGGAGTCTCGTGGGATGAAGACTCTGGGGCCTGAGTCTCGTGGGACAAAGGCTCGGCGACCCGAGGCTCGTCTGCCCGAGGCTCGTGGACCGGAGTCCAAGACGGGTCCAAGTCTGACGGGTCCTCCTAAGACGGAGCACTCCGGTGGTCCGGAGAATCAGCTGGGGGTAGCAGCGAGGAAGGCGCAGCATCCTTCCTACCTCTCCCGCCGCCACGTCCACCTCTAGCTACACGCCTCTTCGTCTTCCCCTGACCTCTCCCGGCCGAAGAAGAAGCGCCCGCCGGTGTCTGCATGCTATCTACTAGCGCTCTCCGAAGGTGCTGGGGGTGGAATAATAGCACCCCTCCCAGCACGCGCCGAGGAAGGAGGCCCGGAGCGCTCTTGACCTGCGCCCACCATCTGTCAACACCTGCAATGACAAAGAGTAAACGAGATTAGTACAACATAAAGATAATAAAAAATTTAAGTGTGTATCATCATCATGAACATAATAAAAAATTGAATACCTAATAACATGAACTAATTAATAATATATATGTACATAATAATAATACATGTGTCGGGGGTCGGGGTGTCGGCGGTGTCATGTCGTGGTGCTGTGTTGGGGTCGGGGGGTGTCGTGTCGGGGTCGGAGTCGGGGTCGCAGTGTCGGGGTGTCAAGGCGGGGTCAGGGTGTCGTGTCAGGGTGTCGAGGCGGGGTCAGGGTATCGAGGCGGGGTCGGGGTGTCGAGGCAGTCTCAGGGTGTCTTGTCGTGGGTCGAGGTGACAGTGGTGTCTTATCAGGGTGCTGTGTCGGGGTCGGGGGGAATCGTGTCGGGGTCAGGGTGTTGTGTCGTGGACGCGGTATCCGGGTGTCGAGGCGGGGTCAGGGTGTCGTGTCGGGGGTCGGGGTATCGGTGGTTTCATGTTGGTGGTGTCGAGGTGGTCTCGGGGTGTCGTGTCGGTGGTCGGGGTGTCGGGGACCGGCGATCTCTTATTCTTCTCCTCTTCCTCCTCCTCCTCCTCCTCCTCCTCTTCTTCTTCTTCTTCTTCTTCTTCTTCTCTTCTTCTCCTCCTCCAACTCCTCTTCTTCTTCTTCTTCTTCTTCTTCTCCTCCCCATTTTTCTTCTTATTCTTCTTCTTTTCTTCTCCTAATAATATTTTCAATAGCTAACCTAACTAACCTACAAACTAACCTAACTAACCTAGTCTAAAGATAACTAAACTAGAAAATCAAACTAACCTAGAAAATTGAACTAACCTAACTAACAGTACTAACTAACCTAATTATTAGAAGTAGAAAAAAAGAAACTAACAGTACTAACTAACCTAATTACTAGCAGTAGAAAAAAAGAAGAAAAAAATAGGGGGAGCTCACCGGAGTGGGTCGGCGGGGCACCAGGGCGGCGGGGTGTCGGGACAGCGGGGCGCCTGGTTGTCGAGGCGGGCGGGTGTTGGGCCGGCGGCGGCGGCGGGGCGGCAAGGGCGTCGGGGCGGCGGGGGCATCGGGGCACCTGGTTGTCGGGGAGGCGAGGGCGTTGGGGTGGTGGAGTGACCGCAGGGTGGCGCGGGCGGCGGGGTGGCGGTGGGTCGGGGGTGTCGGGGGCGTGGGCCGGTGGAGGGTCGGGGTGGTGGTGGTCGAGGGCGACGGGGTCGGTGGTGGTTGGCGGCGGGGGCGGTGGGCACGGGGGCGGCACGGGTGAGGTGAAGGAGAGAGATAGGGGTGGGGCGGGGGCCGACCATTTTTTAGTTAGGTTTAGTTTCTTTGTCGTCTGCTAGCAGACGGCAAAGAGAGTAGCTAGTGGGGTGGGGCCGGGGGGAAACGGCCGTTAGGTTGGCCATTCTCTTTGCCGTCTGCTCGCGGACGGCAAAGAAGCTTTGTCGTCTGCTCGCGGACAGCAAAGAAGCTTTGCCGTCTTCTAGCAGACAGCAAAGAAAGTGGTCGTTAGGTGGTACTCGTTAGTGGGCCACCCTCCCTCTTTGTCGTCTGCTAGCATACGAAAAAGGTTCTATTCCGTTTGCTAGCGGATGGCAAAGATCTTGCTGACGGCAAACATGATCTTTGCCATCAGCTCTTTCTTTGCCGTCAGTTTTGTGTAAGCTTATGGTAAATACCTTCTTTGTCGTCAGCTGGCTGACGGCAAAGATCCTGATTCCAGTAGTGATAAAGGTTGCTATCATAAGGGGCAATATAATGTGACATTCTTTTTCGTTAAGAGATTGTGCATACAAAAATCAAAAAGCGCATGACAACCTCTGCTTCCCTCTGCGAAGGGCCTATCCTTTACTTTTATGTATTTACTTTTTATGTGAGAGTCAAAGTATTCTCCTCTATTCCTTTTTATTTTATCTTTTGCAAGCATCATGTGGTGGGGAAAGATCTAGGCACATATATCCATTTGTATATGAGTGATCATGAGTTATTATTGTTGACATCACCCTTGAGGTGAATAAGTTGGGAGTCGGAACTATAAGCCCCTATCTTTCTATGTGTTCGGCTCAAACTTTTTGCTCCATATATATGTTGTGAGTGTTAACAATCATAGAATACTAAATGATGGTTGAGTATGTGGACTTGCCAAAAGGCTCCGATACGAGAACTTCCTGAAAATATGATGAATTGTAATTGCAAAGTTGACTGACAACATAGTTGGTTAGTTTTCAAGAAAGTGTATGCTTTATACTTCGATGTCGTGATGAATTGTTACTTGCTCACAAGAAGTTTTATGACAAAGTTAATTATTGTTATAATAATAAACATGATGCTACTATGTCCGTATTTTGTTTTTATCGACACATCTCTCTCTAAACATGTGGAGATGATTTTCGATATCAGCTTTGGCTTGAGGACAAGCGAGGTTTAAGCTTGGGGGAGTTGATACGTCCATTTTGCATCATGTTTTCCTATTGTTATTTACAGTGTTTGCATGCAATATAACACTTGTTGACTAATTCTAATGCCTTTTCTCTCAATATGCAAGGTTTACAAAAATAGGGAGAATACTGGCAGCTGGAATTCTAGAGATGAAAAAGCTATGTCAGAGATACCTATTCTCCACATCTCCAAATGAGCTGAAATTTTACGTGGGCACCAGGGCACACCTACCCCCCAGGCGCCCTGGTGGGTAGTGGGCTCCTTGGCCCACCTCCGGTGCCCATCTTCTGGTACATAAGGTCTTTTGACCTAGAAAAAAAATAAGGAGAGGACTTTCAGGATGGAGCGCCACCGTCTTGAGGTGGAAGTTGGGCAGGAGCACTTTTCTCCAGCGGAGCGATTTCGCCGGGGATACTTCCCTCCAGGAGGGGGACAACCCTCTCATCATGGTAGGGCCAATCCCCATCAACATCTTCAACACCACCATCTCATCTCAAAAGCCTAGTTCATCTCTTGTGTTCAATCTTTGTATCAATACCTCAGATTGGTACCTGTGGGTGACTAGTAGTGTTGATTACATCTTGTAGTTGATGCTAGTCGGTTTATTTGGTGGAATATTACACCTTGCTGCACCTATTTCTATTATTGCTACTTGTTACAAATTATCCATCTATCAAACTACCTGTTACCGACAATTTCAGTGCTTGCAAACATTACCTTGCTGAAAACCGCTTGTCATTTCCTTCTGCTCCTCGTTGGGTTCGACACTCGTACTTATCGAAAGGACTATGCACTACAAAAAAATACACTTCTGTGATGATACATGTTTGTCACAGTAGGTCACATTTTCTATCATGTATGTACATCCATGACAATTTTATGACATAATGAAGATAGTCATACCTGTGCTGTCGTAGAAGTGTTCCATGGGATTACCAAAATTATCATCATGGAAGTGTCCACTTCCATGACGATAAATCGCGCGTCATAGAAGTGCTTTCATCAAGGGTGACCGACACGTGGCATCGACCGTAATGGGTCGCCGTTAAGCTATCGCGTTCAGTTTTGGATTCGATAACCCGTTAACAGCCCAGACCAATGGGATTTTCCACGTGTAAAATTCTCATTAGCCAGAGGAAACACGTGTCCGCTCCTCGGTGGGCCAGATGTCGTCCGTCGATTGGACAGGAGGCGCCTATGATAGATCGACACGTGGCCCAGTCCAACAGTGCCCCATTACGGTGAAAAAGGTCGGCCAAGTAAGAATTAGCAGGCCGGCCCATATAAGGCCTACTTGTGTCAGGTCCATTTAAGCCCACAACCCATACCAGATGTGCCAATTCAGTCTGTCAACGGCCCGTTAACGATTTGACACCATTGCAGCCCATCGTCAGTTCGAGCCTGTTAACAACCCGCTATATATTTGGGCTAAATATCGGCCCGATGTGGTTTCGGCCTGTTAACGGCCCATTCAAGGGATGGGACAATTTTCAAGATGTACATCTTTCGGCCTTTTAGTGACCCATTTAAGTGTTGGGCCAATTTTCAGCCCGCAATGTCTTTCAGCCTGTTGACGGCCCATAAGTGAGTTGGGCCATTTGCAGTTGGACCTGAGTTTTAGCCTTTTAACGGCCCATGCTCTTCATGGTCCAATACCAGCCCGGTTTCTTTTCGGCCTGCTAAAGGCCCACAACATAGTTGGGCCATTTATAGTACGACATGACTTTCGGCCTCTTCGCGGGCCATGCTCTTCATGGTCCAGTACAAGCCCACTGTCTCTTTCGGCCTCCTAAAGGCCGATAGTATAGTTGGGCCATATGTAGCCCGACCTAGTATTGGCCTGTTAATGGCCCGTGAAATCAAATGGGCCCGCCTGTTGCCTGCTTCGATGTCGGCATGTTAACGACCCGGGAGGTAAGAGGGCCGACCATTAACTTTTAGCCTGGTAACGGCCCATTAACATAATGAGCCCACTAAAGTTTATACATGTATTTAGGCCCAATTGGACAATTTGAGCCCATTACGATGAGAAATTATGCACAGGACCAAAACTGATCAAGAAAAGGTACAACATATAGGGAAAAACGTTGCACATCCAGTATATATTACAGGAAATTACATCCACTGGGAAATCAAACATTGATGCTAGTGCAAATAAATGAACAGAACCTAACAATCTACAACGTCACAATCTAAAACCTCAGCGCGGATGACGCCCATAAGCATGTGGGCAAGTTCTTGCTGCTTTGCTACACTATCTCTGAAAACATTGATCAGTTGTTGTTGCGCATGAATGTGCACCTCTGATTCCTCCACCATTTCCATCATTGCTTCAGCCATTAATTGGTTCACAAAGATACATTTTTCCGTTGCATTCAAGATAGAGGAAACTGAATAGATTCAGATGGCGATTTTGGCAGGCTTGTATTATTGATAGTGGAGAGTGTCTCGACCACTACATCAGAACATAAATTAGGAGGGTAACCGAACAGATGAATCAAGAGTTATTGCCACATTACCTAGCCTAGATTTATTGGAATGAAACAATGGGGTTGCCTTGCTATTTTCAGAGTTTGCCTTCTTATCTTTAGTAGCCTGCACCAAATTAACACGCTAGCATTGCTATCATTGGCCAGGTCAGATAACAGGAAATCAACATTGACACAACGAACGTTTGGGCAACCAGGCCACACCAACCTACACCAAATTAACACAATATGGCACATATATCATCAGTCAGGTAAGGTAATATGAAAGCAACATTGACACAATGAATGGATGGGCAACCAGACCAGCACAACAATTCAGTAATGTGCATGATATGAGATAGTACACTCATGTACCTCAGTATGCAAAACTACCAGGAAGTTTTCCTTACAAAAAGCAACATTGTCACCTTTAACATTTTTCTACAACTAATTTTAGATCATATAAAGGTTGGATTCACATCGATTTACAAAATACATGCTGATGTAAAAATATAGTGATATACAACACGTACTTACATCAGCATTGGAGCACAGAGAATTCCCTCAAGATACTTTCCTCGAATACGATACCAATGGAGGAAGTCTTCTATCGTTTAACCTTATTTTCTAAAAGAGAGATGGGTAAGAAACATGTAGAAAATATGATCAGAATGCTATAAAATTTCATGATGCGAGGATACGCACACGCTTCTTAGAATGGAGTTGACATATATTTGCTGGACTGGAGCGGACTAGTTCTTTGGCCACTGGAATCTGCTTATTATCACTAGGTGTTGGGTTTCTCTATGTTGGAGCAGTATCTATGACAACTGGAGTTGGTTTATTATCTCCTGGCGTTTGGATCTTTTGCAAATACCTGGTTTGTAACCCTTCAGATTCTAACATAGCCGTCTTCCCCTTGCATGCCTTATATAGAAGAATGGTGCTTCAATTATAAAACATGCTACAACAGAGATGGAATAGGTACTAAAGAATAGAAAGGCATGACATATTGACATGTATTCCCTCCACCCGTAAATAAATGGATGGGCCTAGACGCATTTCAGTTCTATATACATCCAGTTTTATCCATTTCTGCGACATGTATTCCGGACGGAGGAAGTATGATGTAAGAGCTAGGGGTACGACGGGACAACAGTGTAAAAAACACTACTTGAATGTAAAACTGCATGCTAGCAGAATACGTACAGAAAAACACTAAGGAAACATATGCGTGTATGATTGGGAAACTAAGATGGCATTGCAAGAGACCACTAGAACTAAAGGAAATATGCCCTAGAGGCAATAATAAAGTTGTTATTTATATTTCCTTATATCATGATAAATGTTTATTATTCATGCTAGAATTGTATTAACCGGAAACTTAGTACATGTGTCAATACATGGACAAACAAAGTGTCCCTAGTATGCCTCTACTTTACTAGCTCGTTAATCAAAGATGGTTAAGTTTCCTGACCATAGACATGTGTTGTCATTTGATGAACGGGATCACATCATTAGAGAATGATGTGATGGACAAGACCCATCCATTAGATTAGCATTATGATCGTTTAGTTGTAACATCCTAAATTTTCAATTTGGAATGTTATACATCAGATCATCATTGCATATCATATTTTATTGCATTTTGGCTTGATACTAGAAAATTCTATGCAACTCAACTTCGTAATTTTCATATTTGAGTTTTCTCAAATTTTGAAAAGAGGATCGTTTGATTTTAATTATTTTCTCTTCAAATATTTCTTTTATAAAAATAAAAGTGAGGGGATAAAATGACTTCATCAAAATAAAGAAATATTGGAGATTTAATATTAAAATCAAATAAGAATTTTATCCGGAGTTTTATCGCTATTTTGTTTGAATTAGGAAAAATATGCGTTTTTCAAAATTGCATTATAGGCCCAAATAAATGTTCACCTTGTCCGCTATATTTTTAGAGGACGGGGAAAATTTATTTTAGGATTTTTTGGAGTCCGTTTAGTATTTCTTTTCCTTGTTTTTCTGCGTGGAATTTTTTTTAAAGTCAACCGACTTAGTTGGGCCATACCCGACTAGGACTTTTACCGCCCCAGGCTTTATAAGCCGCCCTGCCGATCCCGCAGCCCACCCTAGCCCACCCGCCGCCGCCACCGAACCCTAACCCTAACCTACGACCGCGCCGCCACCCGTTGCTGCCGCCGCCGCGCTGCGACCCCGCGCCGCCGCCGCCGACCACGCCACCGGAGTTGACCGCCGCCGCCGCCACCACGCGAACCGAGGTAGCCGCCAGTTTTCGTCAGAAAACCGTTCGGTTTTTTAGAAACCCCGGTTATTTTTTTAGATTGGTTTTTTTCTGGTTTAGTTATTTAGCGAACGCCCATTCGTACGTTCGTTTTAACGAACGGTTTTCACTCGTTAACCGCAGACAGCGAACGTTCGTTCGTTAGCCTGTTCGTCGGTTCTTCTTTTACCAGGGTTTTTCCGCGATTATTTTCGATCGTGATTTCTGACCCGATTTTCGTTTTAGTTTATCTTTTCGCTCGTTTATCGGCATCAGGCGATTCAAGTGCCTAGATCTTCCTCTCGAAGCTGTCTTTATGTTTAACCAACTTGAACAAGATTTTTCTACTGTAATTTGACTTAAGTCCAGATTAGCAAACTGATCTTGTTTCTTTCGCAGTTTGAGTTTCGTTGCCTCGTTTGATTTGATTCTTTTTGTAAACAGGAGCTCTTAAGTTGAAATTTCTGGTTAGATTTCTTATTTGAGTTTTACCCGTGCTTCTAGTTGACTGCTTATTGTATGCTTCTTTGATTGTAATAGAGTACCCAGAGTGCGAAGCGTGCTACTACGAGTCTCTAGGTTTCACGAATCATCAGCAAGGCAAGTAACACTTTGATCATACCTTTTTACTACCTAGTTTTATTGCATTAGATCAATCCTCAAATATTTGCATGGTTAGGATTTGATTAACTTGTGGGTTTTGGGAAGTAGATGAGGTAGTACCTATTCACCTACTTATTATCAAACCTATGGGAGTTACTTCTACGTTGCTTATATTGCTATGCTATGCTAGTAGACGTGGATTGGGTAGAGTGTATTCATGACAGATGTGAGTTTGTTAATTAATGGTTCAACTTAAGGTGGCAACTTAAACACACACCTAGGTGGATTGTTTGTGGGCACCTGGAGAATCCAGTGTTGTCCTAGGATATCCCGGAGGACCCATGTGATCATCCTACGGCCCGCCACCCGGGCTCAAAGGGATCATAAGATTATTCATGCTAGAAACTTCCGTGTGCAGCCACAAGCCATTATGGGCTCTGGCATAGTTGAGTAAGTTGCATGAAGCTCTCGAAGAGGTAGACTAGCAGATGTAGTGGGTTGTAGGTGGTGGTACTGTCTATCCAGAGTAGAGAGTTAATGCTTCAAAAAGACTGTGTCTCGAATCTCCGACCATGGATGTATTCGAGTCTTGTGGGGAAAAGTGCGCAAACCTCTACAGAGTGTATAAACTAATCATGGTTAGCCGTGTCCCCGGTTATGGACGTTTTGAGTATCTAGTTCTTGGATTATTATGTTGATCTCATCACCCTTATTATAATTTGATTGGGTTTGATGATGATGCTTAATTGGAATTGAGTTGGAGGAACATTCTCAATGTTTAACAACTACCATGATAGATAAATAAAATTTATTCCTTTGTTGTAGGGGAAAATTGGCTTTATGCAAAACTGTAACCGTAGAGCGTACCACCAGCCAAATATGCATGTAGTGATAGCAACTATTTTGTTCATTACTCTCTTGTGTTACATTGCCAGCATATTCCATGTGCTGACCCGTTTCGGGCTGCAACGTTCATGTTGCAGACTTTTCAGACGACGAGTAAGGAGCCATAGGTCGTTGTCTTTCACTCAGTGATGCAGTTGGAGTTGATGGACTCATTTTATCTTCCAAGCCTTCTGCTATTATTGTCTTAGATGGCCTTAAAGCCATATTTATTGTAATAAGTTCTCTTTTGAGACATTTGATGTAATAAGTGTGTGATTGCTACTCTGTTATAAATCCTCAAGTATTGTGCGTGTCAGCATTACTGATCCAGGGATGGCACTGATGCACAGAGATCAGACTGTTTGAGGTCTGGTCGCTACAAGATGGTATCAGAGCCCACGCTGACTGTAGGATACGACCACTAAGCTAAGACCCTAGATCACTACTCTCTTCTCATTTCTGAATCCTCTCCCTTTTTCTACTCATTAGGATGTCGGATGCAAGGAACAAATTTATAACGCCCACTATGCGGCTATATCTCCCACGTGTCGGAGAACGACTTAGAGGCATAGCCGCATTGTAAGCAATGTCGCAAGAGGGGTAATCTTTACACATCCCATGTACTGAATAAGAAAAGAGGTACATAGTTGGCTTACAATCGCCATGTCACACAATAGCATAAATATAGCATTACAATCATCCAGATACAATCAAGGTCCGACTACGGAATCAAAATAAAGACAACCCCAAATGCATAATGTCCCCGATCGCCCCAACTGGGCACCACTACTGATCGTCTGGAAAGGAAACGTAGTATCGTCCTGAGTCCTCATCGAACCCCCACTTGAGCTCAGTCGCATCTCCTGGAACGGTATCATCGGTCCCTGCATCTGGTTTTGGAAGTAATTTTTGAGTCACGGGGACTCAGCAATCTCACACCCTCGCGATCAAGACTATTTAAGCTTATGGGTAGGTAAAAGGTATGAGGTGGAGCTGCAGCAAGCACTAGCATATATGGTGGCTAACATACGCAAATGAGAGCGAGAAGAGAAAGGTGAGGAATGGTCGAGAATCTATGATCAAGAAGTGATCCTAGAAAAACCTACGTTCAAGCATAACACGAGACCGTGTTCTCTTCCCGGACTCCGCCGAAAAGAGACCATCATGGCTACACACATTGTTGATTCATTTTAATTAAGTTAAGTTTCAGGTTTTCTACAACCGGACATTAACAAATTCCCATCTGCCCATAACCACGGGCACGACTTTGGAAAGTTCAAATCCCTGCAGGGGTGTCCCAACTTAGCCCATCACAAGCTCTCACGGTCAACGAAGGATATTCCTTCTCCCAGGACGGCCCGATCAGACTCGGAATCCCGGTTACAAGACATCTCGACAATGGTAAAACTAAACCAGCAAAGCCGCCTGAATGTGCCGACAAATCCCGATAGGAGCTGCACATATCTCGTTCTCAGGGCACACTCGGATGAGACATCCTATGAGTAAAACTAACCCTCAAGTTGCCGTGAGGTGGCCCCGTAGTCTACTCATTTCGGACCAACACTCAGAGGAGCACTGGCCCGGGGGGTTTAAAATAAAGATGACCCTTGAGTCCGCGGAACCCAAGGGAAAAAGAGGCTAGGTGGCGAATGGTAAAACCAAGGTTGGGCCTTGCTGGAAGAGTTTTATTCAAGGCGAACTGTCAAGGGGTTCCCATTATAACCCAACCGTGTAAGGAACGCAAAATCAAGGAACATAACACCGGTATGACGGAAACTAGGGCGGCAAGAGTGGAACAAAACACCAGGCGTAAGGCCAAGCCTTCCACCCTTTACCAAGTATATAGGTGCATTAAAGTAGACAAGATATAATAGTGATATCCCAACAATAAACATCTTCCGACAAGGAACAAACTCCAATCTTCACATGCAACTAGCAACGCTATAAGAGGGGCTGAGCAAAGCGGTAACATAGCCAAACAACGGTTTGCTAGGACAAGGTGGGTTAGAGGTTTGACATGGCAATATGGGAGGCATGATAAAGCATGTGATAGGTATCGTAGCATATGCATAGCAAAAGAGCGAGCATCTAGCAAGCAAAGATAGAAGTGATTTCGAGGGTATGGTCATCTTGCCTGCAAAGTTCTCCTAGTTGACGTTAGCTTGATCCTCATAAACGTTCTCAACGGGTTCCTCGATCACGTACTCGTCTCCCGGCTCCACCCAAAGCAAGAACACAAGCAAAGGGAGACACAATCAACCATGGTGCAATGCGCGAGCAACATGACGCAAAACATGGCATGATATGCGGGATGTGATATGCAATGCATATGCATGTTTCGGAAAGGAAAGATTGAACCTGGCCTCAACTTGGAAATCCAAGAGTGCCGCTGGAAAGGTGAGTTGATTTTGGTCGAAATCGATATAAAGATCACCGGAAACGGATGCACGGTTTGCAAATGGCAAGCAAAACAATAATGGCACAAAGCTGCGATTAACAGCAAGAGGCCATCTAATTGCATCAAGAACAATAAGATACTGCACTCTAACATATCAACACATCACATGGAAGTGATCCACTCAAGATGCTTGACAAAAGATGAACAATGAGCTACAGCTAATTCACACAATAGCAGGTTCAAACAAGCATGGCAAAAGTGCAAAAGATATCAGGTTCACAGACTTAGTGAAATAACAACATGTCAGGATTTAACATCAGGAAGCAATGTTTAGAGCAAGATAACAACATGCTACAGGAACATATCATGGCAAAGCAAGGCACGACATGAAGCTACTCCAATCATACAACAAAAGTCCCTTACTGACCATAAGCCAAAAGGGATCAGAAAATACAATGGCAACCATGTGAACATAGCATGTTTCGTTAACAGATTCAGACTTAGCAGAAAACTGGAACATGGCAAAACAGATTTACGTAGGCATGTTTGTGAGCTCGATGCACTCACCACAAAGCATTGCATGACAAACTAAGCATACACCCAGTAAGTAGACATGATAAATAAGCTAACCATGGCAAGAACACTCTCATAGCATGCATGGATAAACTACAACAACCTCGGCAAAATTGATTAACATGTAAACAATCTGCCAGGAACATTTTATAGCAAAAGTAGAGCAATATTGAGTCATGTTAGGGTGCTCCATAATTGCAAACAAAGACATGGATGGATAGAGCACAACAATATCTCAAAATCATCCTAACTGAACATGCTCAAAAGAGGCATAGATCACTCTGTAGCAACAAGAATGCATGGCATAAAAATATCATCAGGGAAAAGACTAAGAAACATCACGAGAGCTACTTTGCATGCTTGTGCTAGGCACCACAAAGATCACAAAAATACATGGCATACACCCCTGTAAAGATAGCATGGCATACTTCAAAACACATGTAGGGCTCAAGTTCATAAGAGGCACACATTAAACATGGCAAAAATGACAAATGTCCAAAAACTATTAAGAATCTGAAACTAACATTACATAGCACTCTTGCAACAGCATTTAGAGCATCAAGATGAACTCAAATGAACATGGTGCAATGGAATGAAATGAAGTACACATCGAGACGAACAATTTGATATGCTACACGCCCAAAACGGAGCCACAGATGCAAAGTTATGATGCGATGAAATAAGCTAAAAATGCTGGGGACTTAGGGAAAAACCACCTAGGGTTTACTGTAGCAAAACTGGATCGGGATCGGGCACGGAATTCGGAGATCGCCATAACGTGGCCGGAGGAGAAGGGGCCGGCGGGGTCGAGGAGGAGGCCGGCCGGCCGGAGCTCGGAGGGGCGCGGATCCGGCGCGGCACGGGGATGCGCGCGAGGGCGGCGGGGTCGCCGGCGTGGAGCGAGGCGGCGGCCGGCGTCGGCGGGAACCGGCGCGGGAGGCGGCAGGGCGTGGCGCCCAGGGCGCGGGGCCGGCTCGGGCCGGGGGCGGCGGCGGAGATGGGCCGCGAGGGCCCGATCCGGGCTCTTCGGGCCCGCGGTGGAGGCACGGGTCGGCGGCGGCGCGGGTGACGTGGAAACCCCGGAGTGGCTGGGTGCGGCGGCGGGTTTTTGCCCGGCCGGACCGGACGTGTCCGGCGGCGAGGGGTGGAAGAAGGCTAGGGTTTCGCCCGAATTTTGGAGTGGGTGCACATATTTATAGGTAGAGGGAGCTAGGAGGCTCCAAATTGAGCACGGTTTTCGGCCACGCGATCGTGATCGAACGACCGAGATGATGGAGGGGGTTTAGGTGGGTTTTGGGCCACTTTGGAGAGGTGTTGGGCTGCAACACACACGAGGCCTTTTCGGGTCCTCGGTTAACCGTTTGAGTATCAAACGAAGTCCAAATGGCACAAAACTTGACGGGCGGTCTACCGGTAGTAAACCAAGGCCGCTTGGCAAGTCTCGGTCCAATCCGAGAATGTTTAACACCCGCACACGAAAAGAAGTAAAAGGGGACACCAGAGGACATAGGAGTGCCGGAATGCAAAACGGACAACGGGGAAAATGCTCGGATGCATGAGACAAACACGTATGCAAATGTGATGCACATGATGACATGATATGAGATGCATGGCAAAGACAAAAGCAACACGGAGACAAAACCCAACAATGAGGAATATCATAACTTAGTGTCAGAAATGGCAAGAGTTGGAATACAAATATGGCTAGTTACATATGGGGCGTTACAAAGTTCACTCAACCGGATGAAGATACACCTTTTGGATGATACTTGAAAGAAGTTACTAGATACCTGTAACACCCACGATGCGGCTATATCTCCCACGTGTCGGAGCACGACTTAGAGGCATAACCGCATTGTAGGCAATGTCGCAAGAGGGGTAATCTTTACACAACCCATGTACTGAATAAGAAAGAGGTCCATAGTTGGCTTACAATCGCTACTTCACGCAATAACATAAATATAGCGTTACAATCATCCAGATACAATCAAGGTCCAACTACGGAACCAAAATAAAGACAACCCCAAATGCATAAGATCCCCGATCACCCCAACTAGGCTCCACTATTGATCGTCTGGAAAGGAAACATAGTATCGTCCTGACTCCTCATCGAACTCCCACTTGAGCTCAGACGCATCTCCTGGAATGGTATCATCGGCACCTGCATCTGGTTTTGGAAATAATCTGTGAGTCACGGGGACTCAGCAATCTCAAACCCTCATGATCAAGACTATTTAAGCTTATGGGTAGGTAAAAGGTATGAGGTGGAGCTGCAGCAAGCACTAGCATATATGGTGGCTAACATACGCAAATGAGAGCGAGAAGAGAAGGCAAAGCACGGTCGAGAATCTATGATCAGGAAGTGATCCTAGAAATACTTACATTAAAGCATAACCCGAGACCGTGTTCTCTTCCCGGACTTCGCCGAAAAGAGACCATCACGGCTACACACGCAGTTGATCGATTTTAAATAAGTTAAGTTTCAGGTTTTCAACAACCGGACATTAAAAAATTCCCATCTGCCCATAACCGCGGGCACGGCTTTCGAAAGTTCAAAACCCTGTAGGGGTGTCCCAACTTAGCCAATCACAAGCTCTCACGGTCAGCGAAGGATATTCCTTCTCCCAGGACGACCCGATCAAACTCGGAATCCCGGTTACATGACATCTCGACAATGGTAAAACTGAACCAGCAAAGCCGCCCGATGTGCCGACAAATCCCGATAGGAGTCGCACGTATCTCGTTCTCAGGTTGGACCAACACTTAGAGAAGCACTGGCCCGGGGGGTTTAAAAATAAAGATGACCCTTGAGTCTGCGAAACCCAAGGGAAAAAGGCTAGGTGGCAAATGGTAAAACCAAGGTTGGGCCTTGCTGGAGGAGTTTTATTCAAGGCAAACTGTCAAGGGGTTCCCATTATAACCCGACCGCGTAAGGAACGCAAAAATCATGGAAAATAACACCGGTATGACAGAAACTAGGGCGGCAAGTGTGGAACAAAACACCAGGCATAAGGCCGAGCCTTCCGCCCTTACCAAGTATAAAGGTGCATTAAAATAGACAAGATATAATAGTGATATCCCAACAATAATCATGTTCCAACAAGGAACAAACTCCAATCTTCACCTGCAACTAGCAACGCTATAAGAGGGGCTGAGCAAAGTGGTAACATAGCCAAACAACGGTTTGCTAGGACAAGGTGGGTTAGAGGTTTGACATGGAAATATGGGAGGCATGATAAAGCACGTGGTAGGTATCGTGGCATAGGCATAGCAATAGCGCGAGCAACTAGCAAGCAAATATATAAGTGATTTTGAGGGTATGGTCATCTTGCCTGCAAAGTTCTCCGAGTTGACGTAAGCTTGATCCTCGTAAGCGTTCTCAACGGGTTCCTCGATCACGTACTCATCTCCAGGCTCTACCCAAAGCAAGAACACAAGCAAAGGGAACGACAATCAACGACAGTGCAATGCGCAAGCAACACGATGCAAAACATGGCATGATATGCGGGAAGTAATATGCAATGCATATGCGTGCTCCGGAAGGAAAAGATTGAACCAGGCCTCAACTTGGCAAACCAAGAGTGCCGTTGGAAAGATGAGTTGATTTCGGTAGAAATCGATATAAAGATCACCGGAATCGAATGCACGGTTTGCAAATGGCAGGCAAAACAATAATGGCACTATACGGCGATTAACAGCACGATGCCATCTAGAATGCAAGAAGAAACTAAGCTACTGCACTCTAACATAGCAACGAAGCACATGTCAGTGATCCACTCAAGATGCTTGATAAAATATGAACACTGAGCTATGGCTAAATCACACAATAGCAGGTTCAAAAAAACATGGCAAAAGTGCAAAAGATATCAGGTTCACAGACTTAGAGAAAATAACATGTCAGGATTTAACATCAGGAAGCAATGTTTAGAGCAAGATAACAACATGCTACAGGAACATATCATGGCAAAGCAAGGCATGGCATGAAACTACTCAAAGCATATAACAAAAGTCCCTTACTGACCATAAGCCAAAAGGGATCAGAAAATATAATGGCACCCATGTAAACATAGCAAGTTTCGTTTGCACTTTTGTGTATGGGTTTGTCCACCACCAATCTCAAGTGCTTGGGATGATACTCTTTGTTCTTGGAAAAGTCCAAAATGTCATCGAGATAGACCAAGACGAAGTCATTTGTGTATGGGTTGAAGATGAAGTTCATCATGCAAGAGAATGTTGGAGGAGCGTTGACAAGGCCGAAAGACATGACAGTGTATTCATAGGAACCATAGCTTGTTCTGAATGCTGTCTTGGGGATATCTTGTTCACGAATGCGAATCTGATGATAACCCATACGGAGGTCAAGCTTGGAGTAAACTTGAGCACTTTGAGTTGCTCGAAAAGCTCGTTGATGTTGGGAAGTGGGTACTTGTTCTTTATGGTCTTCTTGTTCAATGGATAGTAGTCGACATAAAGTCGGTCCGTTCCATCCTTCTTCTTGACAAAAAGAACACCACAACCCCATGGAGAAGAACTCGGTCGGATGAGACCCATACGCTCTTGAATATCGAGTTGTTTCTTCACCTCCTTCAACTCTTCAGGTCCAAGCTTGTGAGGACGTTTGCAAACAGGTTCTGTGCGAGGCTCAAGATCGATGACGAATTCAACTGGCCGGTGAGGAGGCATTCCTGGATGCTCTTCTGGAAAGACGTCTTGATATTCACAAACGAATGGAATCTGAGAGATGGCATCCAGCTCGCCCTTCTCATTGAGAGAAAACAGTCGAATGGTATCATCACGAGCGGCAAAGACGATCACATCCTAAGACGAGTGTGTCAATTGAATCTACCTGGCAGCACAATCCAGTTGAGCCTTGTTCTTAGAAAGCCAGTCCAAGCCGAGGATTAGATCAATATCCGAGTTACCAAGAACAATTGGAGAGGACAGAAACTTATAGTCGCCCAACGTGATAGAAACATCCGGAACCATAGAGCTTGCGTTCATGAATTTACCCGGAGAGGCAACTGATAACTGCCTAGGCAAATCTTGGAAAGGCAACTCATGCTTAGATGCAAATGGTCTTGAAATGAAACAATGTGATGCACCAGTATCAAAAAGGACTTTTGCAGGAATATCGTTAACAGGAAGGTTACCCATGATCACTTCTGACGAGTCCTCTGCCTGAGCTGCGTTCATCAAGTTGACCTTAGCAGACTTGGGATTATGCTTGACCACTGCATTGCTAGCAGAGCTCACGGGAGGATGAGGAGGAAGATGCCTCTGGTTGAAGCATTTGTTTGCATAGTGACCCTTCTACTGACACTTGTTGCACGTAACCTCAGAACGCGGCCGGTGATACGGAGCACTTGATCTTGGAGCACGAGACGAAGTCTTGGTCTGATAGCCTGGGTTGGGTGGGTGGGAATATCCATTGCCACCTTTGCTCTTCTGCTGATAAGGCTGACGGAACGGAGGAGGAGGAGGAGGCAACCAATACTTTTGCTGCTTAGCTACCACTTGAGTTGAGGAAGAAGAAGGAGTTGCATCCCTGACTCTCTTCTTAGAAGCATCGCACTTGAGCTGAGCGGTCTCTTGCTTTAGTGCCATATTGTAGAATTCATCATACTTTTTCAGCTCAAAAAGCACAATAGCTAGTTGCAGATCTTCTCTGAGGCCACCTCTGAACTGATAAATCATGCTCTTCTCGTCAGGGACGTCTTGCTTGGCGAAGCGAGCAAGTTTATGGAACATGATGTTGTATTGGTAAACAGACAAGCTGCCTTGCTTTAGATTGCGGAACTCCTCACGCTTGCTCTCAACAACACTCTGAGGAATGTGGTGAGCTCTGAAGACTTGGCGGAATTCATCCCAGGTAATCACACGACCTCCTATGGAATCTTTGTATTGTTGATACCACTCTGCAGCTTGGTCTTTGAGTTGGAATGAGGCAAACTTGACAAAGTCCTCAGGCCTGACGTTGTTGCACTCGAAATGTTTGCAGATATCCACGAGCCAATCATCAGCGTCTGTGGCCTCGACACAGTTACTGAAGGTCTTTGGCTGGTTTGCGAGGAACTGGTTGAGGGTAGCAAACTGATTTTGATTGTTGCCATTGCCTTGATTTCCTTGGTTGCGCTCTTGCAAGAGTTGCATAATCAGCTGCGTGTTGGCGTTGGTAGCGGCCATAACAGCTTGCCATGCCTCCGGAGGTGGAGGTGGTGGTGGCGGTTCCGGATTCTGACGCATTGGATGAGCCATCCTGAAGAGGGTGACATCCGTTAGCATCTTGAAAAACATATATTCAAGCTGAATCAAATGGATCGAAATTGCAACATATAGCCTTAACATTCGAACAAGAATGAAGGAATGAATTCCAAATTCAATGATCACACTTCCATAAATTGAGAAGCCACTTAGATAGAGGTAGATGAATAAAACAACAAGGTACGGACATGAACAAATACTTGGTAAGGATTACCCAATCACAAACCAAATATCCGCGGAAGAAATACTAGAGCTACATGAATTCCCACCTATGAAACTCCCGAAACTTTCCGATTATGCAAACAGGTGTTGGGGATACAGGGGAAGCATAATATCTCACCCAAAACTAGCAAATCCTACATCCAGCTGTATCCATCCTTCAACACATAACCAAGAAACCTTTGGAAATCATTTACCTCAACCTTCGAAAAGCATCCGTTATAGGAGTTATGGAAGTAATCCCGAACTCCCGCCCCAGTACTGTGTGGCATCGAGGTTATCTCACCAACAACTGCATAAAAGAGATTTTCGCTGTCGGCGAAACTCAGGTATTCCAGAACTGCAACGATAAAATTGTGACGACAACACCTCAGAGCTCAACTCCCCGGGACACTGCCAACACCCCTAAATGTCAGGAGGCACCAAGAACAATGTTCTCGTCACAAAACCATCGGATTGATTCCAAGATACCCGCGTGATCCTAAATTTTTTTAGTGAAATTTGAGAAGAGAAGAGTCAAAATTCTATGTCATGATGCCTCAGCAGAGCGACGAAGGGACTGAGGAGTAAAAAGAATCCTATTCTCTGATATATATAATCCTAAAAGACTCAAAATATTTTTCTAGACTCAACAACGCTAGCGATTCGATCAAGCAGGGGGCTCCTAAGTCGGGGAAGGCTCTGATACCAACTTGTAACACCCATGATGCGGCTATATCTCCCACGTGTCGGAGCATGACTTAGAGGCATAACTGCATTGTAGGAAATGTCGCAAGAGGGGTAACCTTTACACAACCCATGTACTGAATAAGAAAGAGGTCCATAGTTGGCTTACAATCGCCACTTCACACAATAACATAAATATAGCATTACAATCATCCAGATACAATCAAGGTCCGACTACGGAACCAAAATAACCCAAATGCATAATGTCCCCGATCGCCCCAACAGGGAACCTCTACTGATTGTCTGGAAAGGAAACGTAGTATCGTCCTGAGTCCTCATCAAACTCCCACTTGAGCTCAGACGCATCTCCTGGAATGGTATCATCGGCACCTGCATCTGGTTTTGGAAGTAATCTATGAGTCACGGGGACTCAGCAATCTCACACCCTCGCGATCAAGACTATTTAAGCTTATGGGTAGGTAAAAGGTATGAGGTGGAGCTGCAGCAAGCACTAGAATATATGGTGGCTAACATACGCAAATGAGAGCGAGAAGAGGAGGCAAAGCACGTTCGAGAATCTATGATCAGGAATTGTTCCTAGAAATACTTACGTTCAAGCATAACCCAAGACCGTGTTCTCTTCCCGGACTCCGCCGAAAAGAGACCATCACAGCTACACACGCGGTTGATCCATTTTAAATAAGTTAAGTTTCAGGTTTTCTACAACCGGATATTAACAAATTCCCATCTACCCATAACCGCGGGCACGGCTTTCGAAAGTTCAAAACCCTGCAGGGGTGTCCCAACTTAGCTCATCACAAGCTCTCACGGTCAACGAAGGATATTCCTTCTCCCAATACGACCTGATCAGACTCGGAAACTCGGTTACAAGACATCTCGACAATGGTAAAACTAAACCAGCAAAGTCGCCCGATGTGTCGACAAATCCCGATATGAGTCACACTTATCTCGTTCTCAGGGCACACCGGATGAGCCAAACGTCGTGTTGGCATAGACCCTGGTTGCCCAGGGGGCGCCGGACATCGCTCAGGTTGGACCAACACTTAGAGAAGCACTGGCCCGGGGGGGTTTGAAAATAAAGATGACCCTTGAGTCCGCGAAACCCAAGGGAAAAAGGCTAGGTGGCAAATGGTAAAACCAAGGTTGGGCCTTGCTGGAGGAGTTTTATTCAAGGCAAACTATCAAGGGGTTCCCATTATAACCCGACCGCGTAAGGAACGCAAAAATGAAGGAACATAACACCGGTATGACGGAAACTAGGGTGGCAAGAGTGGAACAAAACACCAGGCATAAGGCCGAGCCTTCCACCCTTTACCAAGTATATAGGTGCATTAAAATAGACAAGATATAATAGTGATATCTCCACAATAATCATGTTCCAACAAGGAAAAACTCCAATCTTCACCCGCAACTAGCAACGCTATAAGAGGGGCTGAGCAAAGCGGTAACATAGCCAAACAACAGTTTGCTAGGACAAGGTGGGTTAGAGGTTTGACATGGCAATATGGGAGGCATGATAAAGCATGTGGTAGGTATCGTGGCATAGGCATAGCAATAGCATGAGCAACTAGCAAGCAAATATAGAAATGATTTCGAGGGTATGGTCATCTTGCCTGCAAAGTTCTCCGAGTTGACGTAAGCTTGATCCTCGTAAGCGTTCTAAACGGGTTCCTCGATCACGTACTCGTCTCCCGGCTCTACCCAAAGCAAGAACACAAGCAAAGGGAACCACAATCAACCACGGTGCAATGCGCAAGCAAGATGATGCAAAACATGGCATGATATGCGGGAAGTAATATGCAATGCATATGCGTGCTCCGGAAGGAAAAGATTGAACCAGGCCTCAACTTGGCAAACCAAGAGTGCCGCTAGAAAGGTGAGTTGATTTCGGTCGAAATCGATATAAAGATCACCGGAATCGGATGCACGGTTTGCAAATGGCAAGCAAAACAATAATGGCACTATTCGGCGATTAACAGCACGATGCCATCTAGAATGCAACAAGAAACTAAGCTACTGCACTCTAACATAGCAACGAAGCACATGGAAGTGATCCACTCAAGATGCTTGACAAAAGATGAGCACTGAGCTACGGCTAAATCACAAAATAGCAGGTTCAAACAAGCAGGGCAAAAGTGCAAAAGATATCAGGTTCACAGACTTAGTGAAAATAACATGTCAGGATTTAACATCAGGAAGCAATGTTTAGAGCAAGATAACAACATGCTACAGGAACATATCATGGCAAAGCAAGGCATGGCATGAAACTACTCAAATCATATAACAAAAGTCCCTTACTGACCATAAGCCAAAAGGGATCATAAAATATAATGGCACCCATGTAAACATAGCAAGTTTTGTTAACAGATTCAGACTTAGCAGAAAACTAGACCTGGCAGAAACAGAGTTACGTAGGCATGTTTGCGAGCTCGGTGCACTCACCACAAGGCGTTGCATGACAAACTAAGCATACACCCAGCAAGAAGACATGATCAATGGGCTAACCATGGCAAGAACACTCTCATAGCAAGCATGGATCAACTACAACAACCTCGGCAAAATTGATTAACACGTAAACAATCTGCCAAGAACATTTTATAGCAAAAGTAGAGCAAGATTGAGTCATGCTAGGTTACTCCATAATTGCAAACAAAGACATTTATGGATAGAGCATTACAATATCTCAAAATAATCCTTACTGAATATGCTCAAAAGAGGCATGGATCACTCTGTAGCAACATGAATACATGGCATAAAAATAACATCGGGGAGAAGACTTAGAAGAATTCTAATTCCCTGAAATCAGCAACATCACGAGAGCTACATTGCATGCTTGTGCTAGTCACCACAATGATCACAAAAATACATGGCATACACCCCTGTGAAGATGGCATGGCATAGCCCAAAACACATGTAGGGCTCAAGTTCATAGGAGGCACACATTAAACATGGCAAAAATGACAAATGTCCATAATCTGTTAAGAAACAGAAACTAACATCACATAGCACTCTTGCAACAGCATTTAGGACATCAAGATGAACTCAAATGAACATGGTGCAATGGAATGAAATGAAGAGCATATCTAGGCGAACAATTTGATATGCTACACGCCCAAAACGGAGCTACGGATGATGAGATATGACATGATGAAGATGCCTAGAAATTATGCATAGGAAAAGACTTATTGAGGGAAAATGGTCAACCCCTAGGGTTACTGTAGCACTGGATCTGGATCGGGGCACGATTCCCGAGGATCGCCGGGACCTCACCGGTGACGAACGGGATGGTGGTCGGAGTTGGATGGGGCGGCGGATCCGGCGCCCTGGGGCTCTCCTCCCGCCGAATCTCGCCGGATTCGACGCGGGGCGAGGCACGGACGCCGAGGCGCAAGGTGGCGGTGAGTTGGTGATGACGAGGCGGCGAGGCGGCGACCGGGCGGCGCAGCGAGGCAGCGGTCGGGCGGCACGGCGAGGCTCGGGCGGCGGAGAAGGCGAGCCGGGCGGCGAGGTCCCGCGCGGGGCGGGGCGACGATTCGGGCCGGGAGGGCCTCCCGCAGGCCCTGCGGGCCGGCGAAGTGGGCGCGGGCGGTGAACGAATGAGCGGGCGATAGGTGGCGGCGGCGGGATTCTTGTCCGGCGGCGCCCGGACACGCCCGGCAGCGCGGAGGGGAGTGGGAGCTAGGGTTTCATCCGGGATTTTTGGGGGGAGGCACCTATTTATACATAGAAGGAGCTAGGAGACTCCAAATGAGGTGCGTTTTTCAGCCATGCGATCGAGATCGAACGATCGAGAGGATGGAGGGGTTTAGGTTGGGTTTTGGGCCACTTTGGAGGGGTGTTGGGCTGCAACACACACGAGGCCTTTACGGTTCCTCGGTTAGTCGTTGGAGTATCAAACGAAGTCCAAATGGCACGAAGCTTGACAGGCGGTCTACCGGTAGTATACCAAGGCCGCTTGGCAAGTCTCGGTACAATCCGAGAACGTTTAACACCCGCACACAAAAAGAGGCAAAAGGGGACGCCGGAGGTCATAGGAGTGCCGGAATGCAAAACGGACAACGGGGAAAATGCTCGGATGCATGAGACGTACACGTATGCAAATGCGATGCACATAATGACGTGATAAGAGATGCATGACATGGGAAAAAGCAAAACGAAGACAAAACCCAACCATGAGGGAATATCATAACTTAGTGCCTAAAATGGCAAGAGTTGGAATACAAATATGGCAAGTTACATACGGGGCGTTACAACACCTAAACATCGGAATACCAAGATTCATCGGGACCTACAACGCCACTTTACCAGAAGAGGAGCGTTAGATGATTCGATTTCAAGTTCCAGGAAAGACGTTCATGCCAGTCACTGAGCCCATAGAGTTTCCCTTTGATGCGCCAACCTGGAGTCTAGGAAAGAGCATGGCAGCTCACAGCACAATGGGACGCATTGGAGAAGTTTACCACAAGGATCTCAAGGACACTATTTACCAGATTTGTGGGCGCTGAGATGAGCAATGGGAGATTATCAGCACTAGGAAGGATAGATCTATTGCAGCTTTCATCCAGGAGTTAAACCAGCACATTCGTCGCCAAGAGAACTAGATGTGCGCTGGCATGATAGATCTGAAGAAGGCAATGACCAGGATCATGGAGCTGGTGGAAGTACTCAAGTGTACACGCGATGGATACGAGGAGTAAATGACGATACTAGTCGAGACGAATGATGATTTGACAAGGAAGCTAGGAGTATTCATGGGAGACCCTGCGCCAGGAGGAGAAGACGACGCTTCCACTTGCTCGGAGAACTACATCATCATCGACGACACCGAATCGGACCCCGATGATAGCGATGATGACTTTGTTGATAAAGCTGGAGCAGATATTATGGAGTTTTCCACCGAGAATCTAGTCGACCACCATATCAGTAGTAGTACTTCCCCATGTATATAGCTTAGTCCGAGCACTTTTGTAACGATATTTAGACCAATTGTATGCCTTGTTTGAATTGATTGAAGTGATATGTTTGTGTTTATCTCATATGCATATGGGTAATGTTTTCCCCCTAGACATCATTCTATTCTGTTTTCTCATCTTTTCTTAACCCATCAGATGCCTCCGAGACGAGACAATGGATTTGCTTTCCCACCAGAGCTCACTCAGTTGATCCAGCAACAGAATGCATTGATGCAGATACTAGTCCAGAATCAGAATCAGGGGAACAACAACAACAACAATCCACCACCACCACCTGTTGATCACTTAGCCAATTTTCTAAGGCTGAATCCACCGGTGTTCTACAGTAGCACCGAGCCGATAGTTGTAGATGATTGGCTCCGCAAGATTGGAAGGGAGTTGACCACTTCAGGATGACAGATGCAGAGAGAGTGCATTTTGTCGCGCATCAGCTGGATGGACCCGTAGCATCATGGTGGGAAAATTTTAAAGCCACTTACCCCATCGACACGGTTACATGGGAATAGTTTTAGTAGGCTTTTCACACTGTCCATGTATCAGCATGAGCTATGGCCATGAAGAAGTGTGAGTTTTGCAACTTACGCCAAGGAGGACGCACCGTTGGCCAGTATGTGGATGACTTTAGTAAGCTAGCACGTTATGCCCTAGATGACGTTGCTACGGATGCAACTAAACATGAGAAGTTTCTGGAAGGACTAAATGATGAGCTGAGCATGCAGTTGATGGTGGCAACTTTTAATAACTACCAATAGTTGGTAGATAGTGCTCTCATGATTGAAGGGAAATAGTAGCAGATTGACAACCACAAGAGGAAGTATGGACTAGGGAAGTATAATTCTGGAGCTCAACAGAGGCCCCGTTTTACCCCGAACTCAGGAGGGCCCCTTCAACATAACCATGGAGGTCACAACCACAATGGAGGGATTTCGCACAACCATAGTGGCCCCAGGAATGGGAATGGTAATGGAGGAAGCAACGGTCAGAACCGTTCCAACCCAGCAACGCCTGCTAAGAAGGATCTAAGTCACATTACTTGTTTCAAGTGGAGGAAGAATGGACATTATGCCATGGAGTGTTCTGAAGCAAAGAATGGCAATGGCAATGGAAGCTCTGGGAAGAAGCCCAACCCTTTCAACAGGGGACAAGTGAACCACGTGAACGTGGAGGAGGTTGATGCGCAACCGGATGCAGTAATAGGTAAGTTTATGGTTAAGTCATTTACTGCAATCGTTCTTTTTGATACTGTTGCATCGCATTCATACATATCAAGGGGATTTGCGGATAAGCTTAAACTGCCAACCCAAGCCCTTAGGACACCCATGTTAGTAACCTCATCAGGAGCAGAGTATATGGCTAGCCTATGGTGTGATTGGTTACCATTAAGGATTGGTAGCTACGTGTTCCCCTCAAACCTAACAGTATTGGAGTCACAAGGACTGGATGTGATATTAGGCATGGATTGGTTATCAAAGTATGGAGGGAACATTGACTGCACCAGTAAGTCGATTCTGCTTACCACACTAGAAGGAAGAAGGATCAAGTATGTATCCCGGCATGTGCCGAATAGGACTCAAGTGAATTCCTTATCAGGAGTTTTACATGAGGAAGTACCAGTGGTGAAGGACTTCCCGGATGTATTTCCAGAAGAGTTGCGAGGCATGCCACCGGATAGAGACATTGAGTTTTTGCTTGAGCTTTTGCCAGGCACAAGGCCAACATCAAAGAGACCGTACAGGATGCGTGCTAAGGATTTAGAGGAAATTAAGAAGCAGATAAAGGAGTTACTGGATAAAGGCTATATTCGCCCAAGCTCGTCACCTTGGGGATCACCAGTGCTTCTTGTGGAGAAGAAGGATGGATCATTGAGGATGGTTGTTGATTATCATGGATTGAATGAGGTGACGATCAAGAACAAGTACCCACTGCCGATGATCAATGATTTGTTTAACCAGCTTCAAGGAGCTAAGGTGTTTTCCAAGATCGATCTGCGATCAGGGTACCACCAGCTGAAGATTCGAGAGCTGGATATACCTAAGACAGCTTTTACCACAAGGTACGGGCTATATGAGTATACTGTTATGTCATTTGGTCTGACTAACGCACCTGCCTATTTTATGAACATGATGAACAAGGTGTTTATAGAGTTTTTGGATAAGTTTGTCATGGTCTTCATTGACGATATTCTAGTCTACTCAAAGAATGAAGAGGAGCATAAGGAGCATTTGCGTTCGGTACTTGGGAAGCTCAGAGAACATCAGCTATATGCCAAGTTCAGCAAGTGTGAGTTTTGGTTGAAGGAAGTTGGATTCCTCGGACATGTTATATCCGGAGAAGGAATAGCCGTAGACCCTACCAAGGTCATCACTGTGACAAATTGGGAAGCACCCATGTCAGTTGGAGAGATCTGGAGTTTTCTTGGACTCGCAGGATACTACAAGAGGTTCATTGAAAATTTCTCGAAGATTGCAAAGCCCATGACGGAGTTGTTGAAGAAGGACACCAAGTTCAAATGGACTGAGGAATGTGAGGCTAGTTTCCAAGAGTTGAAGAAACACTTGGTTACAGCTCCAGTGTTGATTCTCCCATATCAACACAAGGATTACCAGGTGTATTGCGACGCTTCTCGTCAAGGACTTGGAGCAGTGCTTATGCAGGAGGGAAGAGTTGTCTCATATGCCTCACGGCAGCTTAAACCCCATGAGTTGAATTATGCTACCCATGATTTGGAGTTAGCAGCCGTAGTGCATGCGTTGAAGACATGCAGACATTTTCTCATCGGAAACCATTGTGAGGTGTACATGGATCACAAGAGTTTGAAGTATATCTTCACGCAGAAGGAGTTAAATCTCAGGCAGAGGAGATGGTTGGATCTCATTAAGGATTATGATATGAAGTTGCATTATCATCTCGGAAAGGCTAACGTAGTAGCCAATGCGCTGAGCCGCAAGAGTCATGTCAACACATTCATGACCGGAGGATTACCCATGGAGTTAGCAGAGGATCTTCGTGAGCTATGTTTGGAAATAGTTCCGAGAGGTTATGTAGCAGCATTGGAGATTTAGTCTACTCTGATGGATAAGATCCGAGAAGCTCGGAAGACGGACAAGGAGATTGCCGAGATAAAGGAAAGAATGAGCAAAGGAAAGGCTAAAGGATTTCGTGAGGATGAGCACAATACCTTATGCTTTGAGGACTGCGTTTATGTGCCTAATGATCCGGAGATCAGGAAGTTGATTCTGCAAGAGGCCCATGATTCGCCGTATTCGATTCACCCAGGAAATACCAAGATGTATCTGGATTTGAAGGATAGTTTCTGGTGGACCGGAATGAAGAAGGATATTGCGGAGTATGTAGCAGTTTGTGATGTATGTCAGAGAGTGAAGGCAGAACATCAGAAGCCAGCTGGATTGTTACAGCCATTGCCGAGACCCGAATGGAAGTGGTATAAACTAGGCATGGACTTTATCATGGGATTACCCAGGACACTTTCAGGCTATGACTCGATATGGGTTGTAGTTGATCGTTTGACGAAGGTAGCAAATTTCATCCCAGTTAAGACCACTTACACCAGTGATAAGTTGGCAAAGCTATATATGACCAGGATCGTATGTCTGCATGGAGTTCCGAGGACCATTGTATTAGATAGAGGAACCCAGTTTACTTCAAGGTTTTGGAATCAGTTGCATGAGACTTTGGGAACCAGGCTAGAGTTTAGTACAGCTTTTCACCCGCACAGATGGACAGACTGAGATTCAATCAGATTCTAGAGGACATGTTGAGAGCTTGTGCGCTAGACTATGGATCTAGTTGGGACGACAATTTGCCATATGTAGAGTTCTCTTACAACAACAGCTATCAAGCCAGTTTGAAGATGGCCCCTTTCGAAGCATTGTACAGAAGGAGATGCATGACACCATTGTTATCGGATGAAGTTGGAGATCGTCAGTTTTTTGGACCAGATTTGATTAAAGAGTCTGAAGAGAAGGTTAAATTGATTTGCGATAGACTCAACGTAGCCAGTCCAGGCAGAAGAGCTATGCGGATTCTAAACACAAGGAGACAATTTACGAAGTCGGAGACAGAGTGTATCTTCGTGTATCACCACTTCGAGGAGTGGAGCATTTTGGAGTTAAGGGAAAGTTAGCACCACGTTTTGTGGGACCATACAAGGTTTTGAAACGTATGGGAGAAGTTGCTTACAAGTTGGAATTTCCCGAAGGATTGTCAGGAGTTCACAATGTGTTCCACATTTCTCAGTTGAAGAAGTGCCACGCAGAGATGACTGAAATTCCTCTGAGAGATACAGTGCCACTGGAAGCGATTCAGTTGGATAGCGATTTGACCTACGAGGAGAAACCAGTGAAGATTCTCGAGTTTGCGAGCCGAGTCACATGCAACAAGGTTATCAAGTTCTACAAAGTTCGGTGGAGCCACCATACCGAGGATGAAGCCACCTGGGAACGAGAGGAAGACCTACGGAAAGATCACCTCACCTATTTTCTAGCCAACCTGAATGTCCAGGGCGAGATTCATCTTAAGGGGGGTAGGTTTGTAACATCCCAAATTTTCAATTTGGAATGTTATACATCAGATCATCATTGCATATCATATTTTATTGCATTTTGGCTTGATCCTAGAAAATCCTACGCAACTCAATGACTCACGGAGAGAGTTGGGGATTTCGTAATTTTCATATTTGAGTTTTCTCAAATTTTGAAAAGAGGATCATTTGATTTTAATTATTTTCTCTTCGAATATTTCTTTTATGAAAACAAAAGTGAGGGGATAAAATGACTTCCTCAAAATAAAGAAATATTGGAGATTTAATATTAAAATCAAATAAGAATTTTATCCGGAGTTTTATCGCTATTTTGTTTGAATTAGCAAAAATATGCGTTTCTCAAAATTGCACTATAGGCCCAAACAAATGTTCACCTTGTCCGCTATATTTTTAGAGGACGGGGAAAATTTATTTCAGGATTTTTTGAGTCCGTTTAGTATTTCTTTTCCTTGTTTTTATGCGTGGAATTATTAAAAAAAGTCAACCGACTTAGTCAGGCCGTACCCGACTAGGATTTCGCCGCCCTAGGCTTTATAAGCCGCCCTGCCGATCCCGCAACCCCCCCCCCCCCCCCCCCCACCGCCACCGAAACCTAACCCTAACCCGCGACCGCGCCGCCACCCGCCGCTGCCGCCGCCGCGCCGCGACCCCGCATCGCTGCCGCCGCCCTCATGGCCGACCCCGCCGGAGTTGACCGCCGCCGCCGCCACGCGAACCGACGTAGCCGCCGGTTTTCGTCAGAAAACCGTTCGGTTTTTTTAGAAACCCCGGTTATTTTTTTTAGATCAGTTTTTTTTGGTTTAGTTATTTAGCGAACGCCCGTTCGCACGTTCCTTTTAACGAATGGTTTTCACTCATTAACCGCAGACAGCGAACATCCGTTTGTTAGCCTGTTCGCCGGTTCATCTTTTTCCAGGGTTTTTCCGCGATTATTTTCGATCGCGATTTCTGACCTGATTTTCGTTTTAGTTTATCTTTTCGCTCGTTTATCGGCATTGGGGGATTCAAGCGCCTAGATATTCATCTCGAAGCCCTCTTTCTGTTTAACCAACTTGAACAAGATTTTGCTACTGTGAAATTTGACTTAAGTCCAGATTAGTAAACGGATCTTGTTTCTTTCGCAGTTTGAGTTTCGTTGCTTCTTTTGATTTGATTCTTTTTGCAAACCGGAGCTCTTAAGTTGAACTTTCTTGTTAGATTTCTTATTTGAGTTTTACCCGTGCTTCTAGTTGAGTGCTTATTGTATGCTTGTTTGATTGCGATAGAGTACCCGGAGTGCGAAGCGTGCTACTATGAGTCTCTAGGTTTCACGGATCATCAGCATGGCAAGTAACACTTTGATCATACCTTTTTACTACCCAGTTTTATTGCATTAGATCATTCCTCAAACAGTTGCATGGTTAGGATTTGATTAACTTGTGGGTTTTGGGAAGTAGATGAGGTAGTACCTATTCACCTACTTATTATCAAACCTATGGGAGTTACTTCTACGTTGCTTATATTGCTATGCTATGCTAGTAGACGTGGATTGGGTTGAGTGTATTCATGACAGATGTGAGTTTGTTAATTAATGGTTCAACTTAAGGTGGCAACTTAAACACACAACCGGGTGGATTGTTTATGGGCACCTGGAGAATCCAGTGTTGTCCTAGGATATCCCGGAGGACCCGTGTAAAAATCCTACGGCCCGCCACCCAGGCTCAAAGGGATCATAAGATTATTCATGCTAGAAACTTCCGTGTGCAGCCACAAGCCATTATGGGCTCGGGCATAGTTGAGTAAGTTGCGTGAAGCTCTCGAAGAGGTAGACTAGCAGATGTAGTGGGTTGTAGGTGGTACTGTCTATCCAGAGTAGAGAGTTAATGCTTCAGAAAGACTGTGTCTCGAATCTCCGACCATGGATGTATTCGAGTCTTGTGGGGAAAAGTGCGCAAACCTCTACAAAGTGTATAAACTAATCATGGTTAGCCGTGTCCCCGGTTATGGACGTTTTGAGTATCTAGTTCTTGGATTATTATGTTGATCTCATCACCCTTATTATAATTTGATTGGGTTTAATGATGATGCTTAATTGGGATTGAGTTAGAGGAACCTTCTCAATGTTTAACAACCACCATGATAGTTAAATAAAATTTATTCCTTTGTTGTAGGGAAAAATTGGCTTTATGCAAAACTGTAACCATAGAGCTTACCACCAGCCAAATATGCATGTAGTGATAGCAACTATTCTATTCATTACTCTCTTGTGTTACATTGCCAGCATATCCCATGTGCTGACCCGTTTAGGGCTGCAACGTTCATGTTGCAGACTTTTCAAATGACGAGTAAGGAGCCATAGGTCGTTGTCTTTCACTCAGTGATGCCGTTGGAGTTGATGGACTCATTTTATCTTCCAAGCCTTCCACTGTTATCGTCTTAGATGGCCTTAAGCCATATTTATTGTAATAATTTCTCTTTTAACACATTCGATGTAATAAGTGTGTGATTGCTACTCTATTATAAATCCTCAAGTACTATGCGTGTCGGCATTACTGATCCAGGGATGGCACTGTTGCACAGAGATCAGACTATTTGAGGTCTGGTCGCTACAAGATGGTATCAGAGCCCATGCTGACTGTAGGACACGACCACTAAGCTAAAACCCTAGATCACTACTCTCTTCTCATTTCAGACTCCTCTCCCTTTTTCTACTCTTTAGGATGGCGGATGCAAGGAACAAGTTCACTCAACTGGATGAAGATACACCTTCTGGATGACACTTGAAGGAAGTTACTATATACCTGAACATCGGAATACCAAGCTTCACCGGGACCTACAACGCCACTTTACCAGAAGAGGAGTGTTGGATGATTCGAGCTCAAGTTCCCGGAAGGACGTTCATGCCAGTCACTGAGCCCATAGAGTTTTCCTTTGATGCACCAACCTGGAGTCTAGGAAAGAGCATGGCAGCTCACATCACCATGGGATGCATTGAAGAAGTCTACCACAAGGATCTCAAGGATACAATCTACCAGATTTGTGGGCGCATAGATGAGAAATGGAAGATCATCAGCACCAGGAAGGATAGATCTATTGAAGCTTTCATCCAGGAGTTAAACCAGCACATTTGTCACCAAGAGAACCAGATGTGCGCTGGAATGATAGATCTGAAGAAGGCAATGACCAGGATCACAGAGCTGGTGGAAGAACTCAAGTATACATGCGATGGATACAAGGAGGAACTGGCGATACTAGTGGAGAAGAATGACGGACTGACAAGGAAGCTAGGAGTATTCATGGGAGACCCCGCGCCAGGAGGAGAAGACGATGATTCCACTTGCCCGGAAAACTATATCATCATTGACGACACCGACTCGGACCCCGATGATAGAGATGATGACTTTGTTGATAAAGCTGGAGCAGATATTATGGAGTCTTCCACCGAGAATTTTTTCTAGTCGACCACCATATCAGTAGTAGTACTTCCCCCATGTATATAGCTTAGTCTGAGCACTTTTGTAACGATAGTTAGATCGATTGTATGCCTTGTTTGAATTGACTAAAGTGATATGTTTGTGTTTGTCTCAGGTGCATATGGGTAGTGTTTTCCCCCTAGACCTCATTCTATTCTATTTTCTCATCTTTTCTAAACCCATCAGATGCCTCCGAGACGCGACAATGGATTTGCTTTCCCACCAGAGCTCACTCAGTTGATCCAGCAGCAGAATGCATTGATGCAGATACTAGTCCAGAATCAGAATGATGGGAACAACAACAACAACCCACCACCACCACCCGTTGATCACTTAGCCCGTTTTCTAAGGCTGAATCCGCTGGTGTTCTACAATAGCACCGAGCCGATAGTTGCAAATGATTGGCTCCGGAAGATTCGAAGGGAGTTGACCACTGCAGGATGCACAGATGCAGAGAGAGTGCGTTTTTCCGCACATAAGCTAGATGGACCCGCAGCATAATGGTGGGAGAATTTCACAGCCACTTACCCCATCGACACGGTTATATGTGACTAGTTTCAGTAGGCTTTTCGCACTGCCCATGTATCAGCATGAGCTATGGCCATGAAGAAGCGCGAGTTTCGCAACTTACGCCAAGGAGGATGCACTGTTGGCCAGTATGTGGATAACTTTAGTAAGCTAGCACGTTATGCCCCAAATGACGTTGCTACAGATGCAACTAAACATGAGAAGTTTCTTGAAGGACTAAATGATGAGCTGAGCATGCAGTTGATGGTGGCAACTTTTAATAACTACCAACAGTTGGTAGATAGAGCTCTCATGATTGAAGGGAAACAGCAGCAGATTGACAACCGCAAGAGGAAGTATGGACAAGGGAAGTATAATTCTGGAGCTCAGCAGAGGCCCCGTTTTACCCCGAACTCGGGAGGGCCCCTACAACATAACCATGGAGGTCACAACCACAATGGAGGGATTTCGCACAACCATAGTGGCCCCAGGAATGGGAATGGTAATGGAGGAAGCAACAGTCAGAATCGTTCCAACCCAGCAACGCCTGCTAAGAAGGATCTAAGTCACATTACTTGTTTCAAGTGCGGGAAGAATGGACATTATGCCACCGAGTGTTCTGAAGCAAAGAATGGCAATGACAATGCAAGCTCTGGGAAGAAGCCCAACACTTTCAACAGGGGACAAGTGAACCACGTGAACGTGCAGGAGGTTGAAGCGCAACCGGATGCAGTAATAGGTAAGTTTATGGTTAAGTCATTTACTGCAATCGTTCTTTTTGATACTGGTGCATCACATTCATACATATCAAGGGGATTTGTGGATAAGTTTAAACTGCCAACCCAAGCCCTTAGGACACCCATGTTAGTAACCTCGCCAGGAGCAGAGCATATGGCTAGCCTATGGTGTGATCCGTTACCATTAAGGATTGGTAGCTACGTGTTCCCCTCAGACCTAATAGTATTGGAGTCACAAGGACTGGATGTGATATTAGGCATGGATTGGTTATCGAAGTATGGAGGGAACATTGACTGTGCCAGTAAGTCGATTTTGCTTACCACACCAGAAGGAAGAAGGATCAAGTATGTATCCCCGCATGTGCCGAATAGGACTCAAGTGAATTCCTTGTTAGGAGTTGTACATGAGGAAGTACCAATGGTGAAGGACTTCCCGGATGTATTTCCAGAAGAGTTGCCAGGCATGCCACCAAATAGAGACATTGAGTTTTTGATTGAACTTTTGCCAGGCACAGGGCCAATATCTAAGAGACCGTACATGATGCCCGCTAAGGATTTAGAGGAAATTAAGAAGCATATAAAGGAGTTACTGGATAAAGGCTATATTCGCCCAAGCTCGTCACCTTGGGCATCACCAGTGCTTCTAGTGGAGAAGAAGGATGGATCGTTGAGGATGGTTGTTGATTATCGTGGATTGAATGAGGTGACGATCAAGAACAAGTACCCACTGCCGATGATCAATGATTTGTTTGACCAGCTGCAAGGAGTTAAGGTGTTTTCCAAGATCGATCTGCGATCAGGGTACCACCAGCTGAAGATTCGAGAGCAGGATATACATAAGACAACTTCTACCACAAGGTACAGGCTATATGAGTATACTGTGATGTCATTTGGTCTGACTAATGCACCTGCCTATTTTATGAACATGATGAACAAGGTGTTTATGGAGTTTTTGGATAAGTTTGTCGTGGTGTTCATTTGCGATATTCTAGTCTACTCAAAGAATGAAGAGGAGCATAAGGAGCATTTGCGTTCGGTACTTGGGAAGCTCGGAGAACATCAGCTATATGCCAAGTTCAGCAAGTGTGAGTTTTGGTTGAAGGAAGTTGGATTCCTCAGACATGTTATATCTGGAGAAGGAATAGTCGTAGACCCTACCAAGGTCATCACTATGACAAATTGGGAAGCACCCATGTCAGTTGGAGAGATCCGGAGTTTTCTTGGACTCGCAGGATACTACAGGAGGTTCATTGAAAATTTCTCGAATATTGCAAAGCCCATGACAGAGTTGTTGAAGAAGGACACCAAGTTCAAATGGACTGAGGAATGTGAGGCCAGTTTTCAAGAGTAGAAGAAATGCTTGGTTACAGCTCCAGTGTTGATTCTCCCAGATCAACGCAAGGATTACCAGGTGTATTGCGACGCTTCTCGTCGAGGACTTGGAGCGGTGCTTATGCAGGAGGGAAACTAAGATGGCATTGCAAGAGACCACTAGAACAACACTTCAATGTAAAAAACAATGTGGTATGGTAGACAGATGAAGTACATACTGATGAATAACAATGCATAAGATATTGAGAAGCATGATGTCCAAACTAAGTAGATGGCATTGCGATAGAGTAGAATGACAATACTTCAATTTGAAAACATGTTATCATGAATGGAATAAGGTACTGAAAAATAGGAAGACATGCAATATTTACATGCATGATCAGCAGGCTAAGCACAAGGCATTGCAACAGAGTAGATGCACTCCAGGACATTATATGCATGTTGTACCCATATCAAGGGCCAAGTTAGAGAAAGGACCTTGGGGGGTCAATAGGATTCATCATCCTTCTGCAAATCTTGTGAAGAACTGCCTTTACATGTTCCATCATATTGGGTATCATTAACGTCAAGTTTGTTGGCCGTTACATTGCTACGTGTGGTTCTTGTGGATAAATTAGTGTGTGCAATTATATCTGACAAGCATGGAAGACAACTAGTAGTTAGATTTATGCAATGAGTTCCTGTAGGAGACGACATAAATAGTAGGACTGGGGTTAACTAGCAGCAACAGGTCTCAAAAATGAAAGGGGGAACACAGATGAAAGCTACAGAATATGTATCATTTGTACTCGAGATTAACTAGATGGCACACAAAAGTATTAAATAACAACATAGGTTATACTAGAAGTGGTATAATACTATAATCACCAGCCTGTGGGATAGCATTGGCTGATGGATGATAACTATGGAACAACGTTACCTAAAGAACAAGACTCTTAGCTGAAATATGGAACAACATTAACTCCTGAACAAGACCCGTAAGAGATCAGCATGAATATACAGTGAAATATGATAATCTATTTTCCATGCTTACATGAATAACAAAGCCATAAATGTTGCACACAAGTAAGATGAGGGTACAACCTATCTGGCTGCCATCCATAGGAGTGAGCATCATGTGTTGACTTGTCGATGGCCCTGGAGTTGTTGTGGCTATCCATGTTGGGCTTGCACATTCGATGCAGGGAACTATTGAGTGGGGGCTATAGCTCCCTTATGGTGTATGCTTCCCTTGCTGGAGCGGCTGCGGTGAGTCGGAAGACGGTGTGGCTGAAGATGTAGAAAATGCATAATGTTAAGAATGACAAATCTCTCTGATCTGAAGAAATAACCTAAGAGATCAACAGCAAGGTACGAGAGTGGTCACATGTCTGTTGACTGAAGACTAAATTGGGGTCACATGATTTTATTTTATTTTGGTACTGTCCGATCTACGCCGGATGGCTTGATGGCCATCTTGTGACTCCCGGCTGACACTGTTCGAAATCTTTCCCAAAGAGCTAGCGACCACCGGCAGAGCAGCCTACCTCCGCCGTCCGTGGCCCCGACCAAAACCCTGCTCCCCGCCCCACTGCACTGCCGTCACTTCTAGGAAAAGGCCTACTAGTGGCGCACCTGTTTTGCCTACTAATGGCGCACTATAGGTGCGCCACTAGTATCATGCCATTAGTATTTTTTACTAATGGCGCACCTGTGGTGCGTCATTAGTATCTGGTATACTAATGGCGCACCATGCAGTGCGCCATTAGTATAGCCCACGGTGCGCCATTAGTATGCCTCCCAGGGGGCCATATTTACCCATGTGTTTGGCATACTAATGGCGCACTAGTGGATGATGCGCCATTAGAGTCCTTTATGCAGTGCGCCATTAGTGTGCTGAGTGGTGCGCCACTAGTATGAATATTAGGGATTTTTTTCTTTTCTGATATTTGCACAAGTTACAAAACATATTACTGCACATAATATAGAGAGCACAACATAGAAACAGCCGATTTATCGAATACAATAGAAGATTAGTCTCCGAATACAATTCATCATATTAGTCTCCAAATTTAAAATACCGAACAAAGTTAGAACATTACAAGTCTTGAGACCGTGAGTAGCGAGTTTGTCGTCACATTACAAAGTTGATATCGATCATCTAAACTACCATCACATAGAAGAGAGCTGCGGTCGCGATGAGCATCATCGCGATGAAACTGGTCTTCATCTGGTTCCTCCTCCGCTCCCTCCTCTCTCTCGCTAGATAGCGCGCGTATCTAGCTTCCGCCTCCGCCCTAGTGGTGTACCCTTTGTAACTGTTACCGCTGAAATGGTGAACCTGTCTCTGACACTCCTCCCAGTCGTCGTAGACTCCGGGAACCTTACCCTTGTACACGACATACAATGGCATCTCTATGCACTAGCCAAACAAAACGTTAGTAACAATTCACGGACAATACATAAGCAATATATAAGTATGCAACAAAAGGATTGGAAGAGAAAAGCAACACATTAATAGCACGATTCATGGTCCTACTAATAAATAGCATCGATTACATATAAGTTGAACGACTATCCAAACCAAAGAGACATACAAGTTCATTACAGTTTAATTACAACATGAGCCAATCGATGTTTCAGAACTACACATAGCATCACTACTTTCGACTCGACTCAAGGGACCGAAGCGTGGATGAAGCCGCCGTCACTCGTGATGGTCATGAAATCGCGGTCGTTGTCAGCCTGCATTTGTAGCGTTGTGTCTATCTCACTGTTGGACGGTTGATATCTGAGGTAGAACTGCCCCGAGGTACGAAGGACATGTTGATGGATGATTTCCGCAAACTCCGACTGGATGCGAAAGAACTCTTGTCTGATGTCTGCGCCCTGGATTGCCGACAAGCTCGCGGCCCAATCTTTGAGATTATTTGGTAGCAGAAGGTGATTATGGTCCCATACGATCGCCTGCATGTGATGGAGGGCGTAGCAGGCATCCTTCTGACCGCCAGGCGGCTGCTTGACGCAGCAGAACATCGTATTGTGGGAGAACACGTGCTTGCCGTACCTACGAACTGGCCTGGTGAAGGTGCCTCCAGATTTGGCGTAGCCGGGGAGAACATCATCAAGAACTTTCTTGGTATTTGTGTAGTCTTTCTTTAACTAACGGTCCGAGCCGAAATACGTGGCCATGGAATATTTCGGGCTTAAGAGGATGAGGGTGCAACTTGTGTCACTACACAAAACACGGAATGTTAGAAAAAAATGATCGAAATCTAAGAAATCATATGTTACAGGGCAGTGAGGGGATGACTTACTCGGGAAAGTAAGGCACGAGGAAGTTATCCTTATCTGGGTTTGCCAGAATGACGCCTTCGAGGTAAGAACTCACGACTTGCCAGTCCCCAGCACCGCCCAAGATCTTCGCACACATGTAGAAGGGGTCGACTATCACGATGTCCGGGGTCTTGTCTCTAATGATCCGCATCTCCATACTCAGCGAAAATAGCCGAACGAAGGTGTAGTGCAGCGGATGAAGGTTAAACATAGCGAAGATGTCATCAAACCACAGGACGATCGTACCCCCGATGGCGTTATCCACAAAGCCCTTGCCCTCTGGCACCTTGGCCACGAAAACCGGGTATGCCACATCATTCTCTCTGAGACACCGCTTCTCCAATGAAAGAACACTGTCATGCAGACTCCGCATAGCACCGGTTGCAGCATTGAGCATATTAGTCTGTAGCATCGGCCTACCCGCCACATGCACCCTCCTCGAGATATCCTTAGGTGAAGGTGGCCCGTCCTGAGCACGGGTCGTACTCGGTGCCGGCTGGCTCGCACCCTTGTTACTCTTTCTTTTCCGTCCCTTATTCTTCTACTGTAATGGGACCGAGTTCTGCTCACACACCGCCTTCTTGAGTGTGTTGGGGCTGATAATATTTCTCACCTCTGCTATCTGAGGCTCGGTGAAGTCGGCAGCTGGAGGCGTCTCCTGAGAACTGAACGCCAGACGACGCTTGTTGCAATTTGGTTTCTCCGCAGTACCAGCATGATCGCGGTCATCTTTTTCAGGGTTGGATTCTTGAGAAGGAGGCCCGAAGAATTCGTCGCCGTACCCATGTTCGGCAAAGTACTTATCGACGTTGGTAAATGTACCGTCGTCGTTGTCGTTGTCGTCCGGATCCTGTGCCATATGTATGTTCGGATCCTGTGCCATAGGGATGTCCGTAGCGTCGCGGCGGTCTTGCCATGGCTTGGCACCGGCACGACTGGCGGTGTTGTCTGTAGGGTGGTGTCCCTCGCCCCCAAACGAATCTGGCTCTTCGGCCAAAGCAGGGGCCAGCTTACGCAGGCGCTGAGGGTCATCAAATCATCTTCATCGGCCCCAGTGGGTCGAATCGGAGGTAACAACTCCTCGCAACCTGGCAGCACCCGAACCAGTTCAATCCTATACATGGTGGGTGGCATCAGATTACCGTGGAACACGGGGTTGCTTGGTTGAACGATTATGCCCTTGGCGACATCGATCAACTCACCGCCCACGAAGTGCAGGAGAGTGCATGGAACATCGGCGGCGCCCTGCGAAAACATGTAGGGCGTCCGGGATGCCCAGTCAAAGGCAAGGAGACAAAGTCATTGGCCGAGAGGCTTAATTAGTTACCGTGATGGCGTAGAGGTCGGCTAATGTCGAGGCACCGCCAACGGCAGGCGTGCAACTGACGGAGGGGCTGCTTGCTGCCGAGGTAACGGCCGGCGTACACCCAGGTGCATTAAGCTCCAATGCCTGTGTCGGCGTCAGAGACACCAATACCGCCTCCGCCGGAGACACCAATGGCACCACATGTGCATTGTGCGAGTTGCTGGCCGTGAAGCTGGGAACCGGGGCGGCCCCTGTTGGCCGCCCGCAATCCACATCGTCAGCCCCTGAATCAAGGTAGGCACAATGGCGGTGAGCGTCGATCCCAGTTATTGTTGCACTTGCTCTTGGACCATCTCCGGAATTCGCGCCACATGTGCCTTGAGTTCTTAAACCTCGTGCGACTGGCTTTCCGAGATGGTCTTTCTCTCCTTTCGCCCACCAGTGCTATAGTATGACGACCATTTTGTGGACAAGCCTGTGCCGGCCACATGACCAGCTTACGACGACTTACTGAGCTTATGCTTGTTTTTTATTACGTTTAACGCCCTGTTTAGAGTGATGTCCCAAGGGCTGCTCTGAGATGACCCCGCGCTACTGCTTTCAGTCTCCTGCGGAAGGAATGTGAACCATTTAGAAATTTGGCTTCATTAATTAGAATGCAACCATATGGATCTAATTATGCGGGGGTGTATTCCTTACCAGAACAAGCTCAAGCGCCCTGGTCTTTGGATCCGTGGTAAGCTCCTTTGTTACTGGGTCCTCCTTGTACTGGGCCCTAACATAGTTCCTGGTCTGCTTCTCACGGTATTTCTCGAAGCGGGGCGGTAGGCCTTGCTCGGCACGCTCCGCGTCCTCCTTGTCCCATATAGGCTCCGCCACTCTGTAACCGTCGGGACCGAGTTTGTGTTCCCCTAAGTTCAACTCCCGCATTTCTTTCCCCCACTGACTTGATTCGGAGGTTGCGCTGCTCTCGCACCTGATCTTGAACTCCTTGTAGTCATCTTCGCTGATCGAAGGATTTTTCGCCTTGATCTTCTCATAACTATCACCTTTGTCAATCATTCTCTTCACCGCGCTTCTCCAAGTAGACAGGGTCGTGCTCATCGTCGTGAGGGCGGCACTGTTCACTTTATTCCCTGAGAGGCATGTGTTTGCAAATTCAGCGGGGAACTTGTATCGTTCGTGCAGCTTTGTGAAGAGGAGGTTGCCCAAATTCCCTCGGTCCTTATGCCTTAGGTTCTTGGTGTTGATCGAGACGGTGCTCCGGAGAATGCACCCAAGCTGAAGCGAGTACCCCTTGATTAATTCTTTGGGCGCCGTTGGATGCCCATCGGAGTTCACTTGAGTAAATTCCTCCTTGACGGTGCGGAGCACGTTCGGGCGCCGGTCCTTCCGTTGCCTCTTCGGTTGGCTGCCATCTGTGCGTGCGCTGCCATCATCAGTGGTGGCATCCTCGACGGCACCATCAGTGGTGTCATCTCCGACGCCACTAGGGGTTGTGTAGTCAGGATCGGTGTCTTCCGCGGCGTCCTCATAGCGGTGAGGTTCTTCCTCCATCTCCTAGGACAGCTCCCAGAATTGCTTGCCCGAACGGCCGGCCTCATTGTTGTGGGCCATGTTTCGCTCTGAATAGGAAAAAAGTTTGGTCAAAAAGTTGGTTATTGTCAAGGAACAAGATCATGGTCTCATCATTTAGGGTTTTATAGACACCGAGGCATCCTAAAAGCTAAGCTTTTATCATTTAGGGTTTGTCGACACCGAGGCACCCTAAAAGCCTAAGCTTTCATCATTTAGGTTTTCATCGACACCGAGGCACCCTAAAAGCCAAGGTTTTACAATTTAGGGTTTGTCGACACCGAGGCATCCTAAAAGCTAAGCTGGGAAGGAGAATTCTAAGTTGGGCCTAATCACTTGGCTCTATTGCCACCTATGGTTTAATGCAGCAAGAATAAAGGGGCAGTTGATCCTACTTAATTAAGTACTAATATACCCCGGCCCATGCATTAGTCACAAGTACCCCATATGTCCTATTTTTAGCAAAGTCATACTAAAATTCATGGAAAAATTCAGCATGACCTTTGCTGAAAACAGGACATATGGAGTACCCGAATTTGCCGGAACGGAAGTTAATCGACATTCCAGCAAACTCAAGGGCCTCTCGGGGTACCTGCAAAATCATCATGACACGATGGTCGGAGACATGACCTTTGCGTAACTGTTCTAAACTCCTGCCAAAACTGAACACAACATATACCAAGGAAAATCAACACTTCTAGATTCATATCAGACTAACAACCAACACTGCTTTGTGTCCATATCAACTACCTCAATAACCTGTCAATACTGAATATTAGAATTTTATAATTTAAATCATGCTAAAGATATATAAAACTCCATTGCAAATGTGCCATGTCAATCAAAACCCCAATGGATGAGAACTACCAACAACTCTTAGAAGTGAAGAACAGGTTCTCCAAAATGAGTAGAAAGGGAGCATGCTGACATCTATACAATCCAATAATGATTTACTACTCAATGGAACAGGGTAAGATAAAAGTCAATAAATTTACTACATCAAAAGGAGTAAAACTCAACAATGCAACACTATCTCTGAACCTAACCTTTGTTTAGCACACAAATTATTTTCTGTAAAAGATGATCATCATCTTTACAGAATAAAGAAACACCCTGCACTAGACTAAAAACAAGTGAAGTTTCACCCATATAAGAACAAGTGCAAAAAAATAATGACACTCAATTTAGATAGCAAAAAAAGTGAACATCAAGTACTGGGGCACATTGACACTCCTGGTTTTCTACAAACACCAAGTACTAGGGCACACCAAGTTCTGAAATTTGTGTGCCTAACTGAATTAACTGAATTTTCAGTAACCGAATAAACTGAATTTTCAAAACTGAATTTTCAAGGAGTGGCTACAACTACAAACAGTGGCTAGAACTGCAGATTTACACATTAAAGGACACAAACTCAAGCAAGCTTCCTGAATTCTTGTTGCTAAAACTAATTTGACCTAAATTCTAGAGGGATTTGAACCTAATTTGACCTAAATTCGAGAGGGATTTGACCTAAACCTAGCAAAACAGAGAAGAAGAGCGCATGGCCGGGAGGGAGGAGAGAGGGATTACCTGGCCACGATGAGGGGGTGGCCGGAGCGGAGACAATGCAGTGGGTCTCCGAGGCTCCAAGTCTGTCTCCGGCGGGGCGGCGCAATGGGTCTGGGCTCCGAGGCTCCAAGTCTACGGCGGGGCGGCACAGTGGCTCTCGGTCGGGGCGGCCCAGTGGGTCTGGGCACCGCAGGTTTCTAGTGTTTGGAGGGCTGGGAAGGCGAGGGAGGGGGTGGGTGGGGGCGGCGGAGCCCGGGAGCGAGGTCGCCGGTGGGTGGAAGGGGATCGGCAGCGGTGGCAAGAGGCGAGGTGCGAGATGGGTCGGCGCAGTATGTGTGGGGGTGGGGGACTGGGGGAAGAAAGGGGGTTGGCGAGGGGGGAGACTTAGCAATGGCGCACCCCTTAGCGGTGCGCCATTAGAAAAAAAATTGGATAGCAATGGCGCACCCCCTAGAGGTGCGCCATTAGTAACCTTTTTTTATAGCAATGGCGCACCACCTTGTGGTGCGCCATTAGTAGTTTTGCAAAAAAACAAAATGAAAGTAGTGGCGCACGTGGTGAGTGGTGCGCCATTACTAGTTAAACTAGTAATGGCGCACTGTTACCTGGTGCGCCATTAGTATTTTTAGGAAAAAATATGTTAGTAGTGGCGCACCGTTGGTGTGGTGCGCCATTAGTGTGATAGACACTAATGGCGCACTAGCACATGGTGCGCCACTGCTATATAGGAGTGGCGCACCACATGTCTGGTGCGCCATTAGTGTCCATATTATCTATAGCCCTTTTCCTAGTAGAGCGTGGTTGCGTTGCCCCCGGGCCAATCCACAAAGACTCGCCATCATCCAGATCCAGCGGCGGCAGTACCTTCAACCCACGCAACTCTAAGATAGCCATCTATGTGCTGCTTCCGCGGCGAACATGCGCCCCTGCACCCTTACATTAGACACCAGACAACCTGCAACCTAGGAGCTGCGCCGGCTCGAGGGGTGCTGCTTCCCATTGGGAATCGATTAGCCCAAAATAAAAAAAATAAGACAACTGACGCCTCAATAAAGTGATTTGAGATGAGGGTGGGACCCATCTGGCGGCCTGATGAAGTAGGCAGCTCCAGCTGCCGAGTCGGTGAGGCCGGCGCAGTTGCGGAGGCTACCGGTGGCAGGGAAGCAGAGATGTCGCGATGGTCGATGGCTAAGGGGAAGCAGCATCGGGGCTCTAGACAGATGCAAAGCTAGAGCCATTCCGGTGCCGTGAACAATGGCGGGGGTGAATCGGCTCTGGTATGGTTCACGCGGCCGTCATTGAGGCAGCTCCAGCAGAACGGAGTAAGAGGCACGGGGCCCAGTGCACGACGGCAAATGGACATCGTCTTCGGGATTAGAGAGGACGGCGGCTGTGAATTTGGTGCGGTGGGGGCGCCATGGAGGAGGGGCTGAGGTTTCGCGGCTCGGGAGAAGGGAGCTTTCAGGGAGAAGGTGGTTTGGCGCGCACGAGGTATGAATGGGGAATTGGGAGGGGGAACCATGTCTTACGGACGCATTTGTCTGAAATGTGTGTGGGGGGGGGGGTTACAGTTCTACCCCTGCCTTTAGGCTTCTCGGCTTGGGTCTGCGTACTGAGGGTCAGGGATAGTAGACTAACTTTGCTTCTGCCAAATAGTGGGCGCGAGCGATTTCGGGCGAGGAGGCTGTGTTTTGAAATATAGTGGATGTCGGTGTCAAAACCGGCGGATCTCGGGTAGGGGGTCCCGAACTGTGCGTCTAGGATCAATGGTAACAGGAGACGGGGGACACGATGTTTACCTAGGTTCGAGCCCTCTCTATGGAGGTAATACCCTACGTCCTACTTGATTGATCTTGATGAATATGAGTGTTACAAGAGTTGATCTACCACGAGATCGTAATGGCTAAACCCTAGAAGCCTAGCCTATATGACTATGGTAATGAATATATATATCCTTTCCGGACAAACCCCTCCGGTTTATATAGACACCGGGGGGGATCTAGGGTTACATAGTCGGTTACATAAGAAGGAATCTTCATAGTCAGACGCCAAGCTTACCCTCCACGCCAAGGAGAGTCCAATCCGGACACAGGTACAGTCTTCAGCCTTCATGTCTTCACGGCCCATCAGTCCGGCCCACGGATAACAGGCCGGATGCCTGAGGACCCCTTAGTCCAGGACTCCCTCAGTAGCCCCCGAACCAGTCTTCAATAGCGAGGTGCTCGACGCACGAATTGTCTTCGGCATTGCAAGGTGGGTTCTTCCTTTAATGATCTCCAAGTGATGTATTCGGCCATCGGCTCAATGTCGCTCCCCTCGGCTCCTGTGTGTTAACTTCACCTTCCACGTGTCGAGCAAAGGTGGAAGGTCAGGGTATTTTTGCAGATAACACCCCGTCCATGCAAGGGAGAGCACATATTAAAGAGATTGGATCCTAGATCCATTCGGCACCACGTAGAGTAAATCCTCGGAAACTGCTTAGGAGAAACCATTCTAGTATGGCTAGCGCCCCCAGCTCCTCCACCCGTTCCGGCCCAGAGAAAGGCGAGTGGGAGAGGTGTTCAGTGTCCCACAGTCAATTGACGAAGTTGCAGACACAGGGATTTCTTCCCCCCGCGGATCTAGTTCCTATTCAAGCGGGGCTAGATTCCTTCAACAGTGAGATTCAGGCAGAGGACTTTCCCAACCCATCCGGGGAGAGCAAGTATGTTTCGTCCCCTACCTGCTAAGGGTCGTTGGATTTCCCATTCATCCGTTCCTCCAAGGGCTTGTGGAATACTATGGCCTCCAGCTGCACAACTTCACCCCTGCATCCATTCTGCACATCACGGGTTACGTCGCTTTATGCGAATTATTCCTGGGTATCGAGGCTCACTTCGAGATGTGGAGGAAGTTGTTCTGCCTTGTCCCGCGTAATCACGAGCGGTCAATATTTGAAGTGGGCGGAGCCGAAGTATGGCGTATCGCCGACACCGGATATCTATCCGGCACACCAAGGAAGGCACCCGAAGAATGGCCTTCCGAATGGTTCTATATCGAGGACGTCGCGCTTCCTGGCCCAGTTTGAGAGGTCTTCCTGAATTTGCGAGCGTTCCACTGAAGAAACGCCATAGTTGGCGTCCCCGAAGTCTTGAAGAGGATGACAGCGCAGAAGTTCGCCAGCTTATGAGCAAGATAAAGATGCTCGCTCAGTCCTGACTCACAATAATCGAGGTAATGGCGATCTCCATAGTGCGAGGGGTTCAGCCGCTACAATACAGAGGGCTGCCCATGTGGCACTACAATGGAGAGGATGACGCCTCCCGCTATGGCCGAAAGGGTCTGGATCCCCCCGCCGCTTTGGCCAAAATATTGGTCGAGCTGTTTAAAGGGGAGGAAGAGGAGTTTCTTCGCATTAAGCGCAGAGATGGGTATTCTATGTATGATCCTCCCAGTTGGGTAAGCCTCAACCCCTCTATTCCACTCATTCCACTTCCGGATTACTTTTGATAAATTTTATGTCTGTCTGTTATGACAGCACTGGCGGAAGGTCACCGAAGGACTTCATAGTCCTGCCCCATAGCTGGAGATCCACAACTGGGAGCTAGATCATGGGTTTGAAGAGCATCTAGATATATTCGTGGTGCTTGCGGAGGGAGTGTTTTACCAGACAAGCTATGATGGCACATAAGTGGCCATCACCACCGACTACCCTGGCCTTCTTCCTGCTTCACATGTAAACAATCAAGAAACACCCTCTCTAAAAGAGTGCTCTTATTCTGCCTCACCCACCGCACTATATCGTGCTTCACAGGGGAGATGTTCGGCGATTTTGAAGAGATCGGCTCCCATGCCGGGCAAGCCTTCGAAGAGGAAGGCGGGTGAATACACAGCCATGCCTTCATCGAGGAGGTGCGGATAAACATGCTTTTCGGCGGCCGCATCCGACTGTGACTCGTGTGTCTGTTTGGTTGCAGGAAGAGGGTTCGCCGAACTGTGTCCGGGGACCCGGTTGGTGGTGTTCCCAACAACCGGGATTTAGATCCAATCGGGGAGACTGGGGCCGGTGCAGGAACAGCACCGGACTGCCCTTCGGCCGAGGGTTTGGAAAATATGTCTGTCACCAACTTGGAGGTAGAGAGTGCCATGAACCATCGGCGCTGCAGGGCTGTCTTGCGAGACTCCAAGTTCTCGGAGGAGGCTTCTGATGCCTTTTGCTCGGGCGACGCATACATCCGAGCTGCTCGAGATGGGCTTAGAAGAGCCACGAAGCAATATCTAACAGATGTGCAGGTAAGTTTTCTTTGTCAAAAAAGGATAACCATATGCCCGTAGCCCCCAAGACTGAAAGCAGTTGGCACAACTGATTTAAGGATCGTTGTACGACCAGGTCCTTACAGAGAAGAATTGCTTGCTAGCCCAGGAGCTGGAGCAGTGACGGGCGCAGCTAAATGCTGCTACTGCCGAATTGGAAAACGTTAAGAAGTCGTGTTCTGGTAATGTTCCCCTCTAGCGCGGAACAATAATTGTATACCAACTGTGCTAATTCTGCTGCTGATCGCATAATAGGGTCGTCTATCAACTTGAAGAAAAGTTGAAGATCGCCCAAGAGGGAGAAAAAGAGGCAAAAAGGCAACACATCGCAGGCGAGCGTGTGTTGACCCGCGCCAGAGACGAGAAAAACAAGCTACATGATTCCAACACTACATTGGGTGAAGAATTGAAAGATGTTTGAGCCCAGCTAGCCGATTCCATGAAGGAGAACAAGAAGTTGCGGGGCGGCATATTCAGTATGTGTCCAAACTATTTTTAAAGTAGTTCGGAGATAAATGGGACTGATAAAGTCATGTTTGTAGGTATATTGACCGGCCCTCCTGAAGAGGAGGTGTCCGGATCATCGAGTGATTTGCTGCAAAGACTGTCGCAAGTGCACGAGCATGCCCGGCTGGCCATGCGGAGCATTGCCAAGGCCTTATGGCCATCCGCCTCCCCTCCAGGAAGTATGGAGGAGCTTCTAGAGCTGTTCAAGGGAGCGCGGCGGTGTATCCGTCTATGGAAGATATCGGCCTGCCGAGAGGGCGCGCGAGAGGCTGGGCCATGGTGAAAACACGATATACCAATCTGGATCCAAATCACATAGCCCGGGTTGGACCGTTAGGGTCAAATGGGGAAGAAATTCCCGTTAGTTTAGTATATGACCAAGTAGAGGTGGCCGCCAAATATTCCCAACAGGATTGTAAGTTAGACTGCCTGTTGGAAGGTGTAGAGGAGGAGGTGTTCGAGTCCATGTGACTGTGTACTTTCCTCATTATGTGGAACTCTAGCTGAGTTGTATATCATTTTTCATGGCAGACCTTTTCGCTTCAACCTCCGGACCCGAAGGTGCGAAGTGTTTTCGAATACCGTCGCGGCCGAATAGGCCGGGGTATGCCTGGAAAACTAGGCGTAGGGGTCATAGTTGCTTGAACAGACAAGTTGTATCCGGCTAGCTATGTTATATTACATTAATACCGTAAGAAACATCTTCCAGAGAGAATAGTTCCGTTAAGGGTTCCGTTCCCTGGGTGTGCATGCATTTAATGTACATGTTCGAATTGTGATGTGGGTACCACAGTTTGTATAACTTCTGGGGGTGTACAATGGAGTGAGTTTAAAAAACATCTTTAATTCACCGACCAAATATTCCCTTAAGAACGCTAGCTTTCGGCTTTACCCAGTCTGAGGTACACATCCGGATGACCCGGCAGTAACAATCGCAGAGGTGCTCCCTTTAAGCCCTAGCCGAGCTAATGGGAACGTAGGACATAAGCACAGGAGCCAGGCGACCCAGCTTGGCCAAAACTTAAGTCATATCGATGTATATAGTGGCAAAGAAAAGGTACATATGGAAAAACTCAAGGAATGACAAGAACTTCTGTCCAAGAAGCCCCCAGGTAAAAGTGACATACATATTTAGAGATGTATGTGTCAACGGTGTGCGGTCTAGCCGTACCAAAGCGTTAAAGTGAAAAAAAAAGTAATCGGAAAAGAGAGAAAAATAATGGAAACTACAGGGGAGGAGGAGACGAACAAGGGGTTTGGCGCTAGGCATAGAATCTTCGGAGTCTGGCCGCGTTCCAGGGATTCGGCTTGGGGCGATTGTCTGATGCATCACGAAGACGGTATGCACCTCCGATGATAACTTGATCAATTATGAAGGTCCCTCCCATTTGGGCTTGAGTTTGTCCTTTTTCTTCTCCGGCAGGCGCAGAACGAGTTCGCCAACGTTGTAAGTCTTGGCCCGTACTTCTCTGCTTTGATATCTTCGAGCCTGCTGTTGGTAAAATGTTGAACGGGCTTTTGCGACATCGCGTTCCTCCTCCAGGGCATCTAGGCTGTCCTGCTGATCAAGCTCGGCTTCTCTCTCTTCATACATACGCACTCGAGGTGAGTCGTGAATAATATCACAGGGCAATACGGCCTCTGCGCCATACACCATGAAGAAAGGTGTGTATCCGGTAGTACGGTTGGGCGTGGTCCGCAGCCCCTAGAGTACGGAGTCGAGAACCTCAACCCAGTGCTTGTCTGATTCTTTCAAAGACCGCACTAGTCTGGGCTTCATGCCGCTCATAATAAGACCGTTGGCCCGTTCGACTTGACCGTTGGTTTGTGGGTGGTAGACGGAGGCGTAATCGAGTTTAATACCCAGATTAGTACACCAAGTTTTTACCTCGTCGACTGTGAAATTAGAGCCGTTGTCGGTGATGATGCTGTGCGAGACACCATAACGGTGCACAACACTGGATATGAAGTCTATCACCGGGCCAGACTCAGTCGTTTTGACCGGTTTGGCCTCTATCTACTTAGTGAATTTGTCCACCATAACCAGCTGATATTTTTTCTTATGGCTTCCACCTTTAAGGGGTGCAACCATATCCAGTCCCTAGACCGCGAAAGGCGAAGTGATGGGGATAGTCTGTAAGGCAGTTGGGGCATGTGGCTTTGGTTGGCGAAGAGTTGGCATCCGACGCAGCGTTGGACGAGGTCCTGTGAGTCTGCTCGGGCTGTCGGCCAATAAAACCCAGTACGGAAGGCCTTGCTAACAAGAGCCCGAGCTGCGGCATGGTGTCCACCGAGACCGGCATGAATTTTCGCTAGAAGCTACTGCCCCTCTTCTTTGGAGATACATCTTTGAAGTACTCCGTTGGTACTTTTCTTGTAGAGCTCTTTGTCGTGAACCTTGTAGGCCTTCGAGCGCCGGACAATGCGGCGAGCCTCATTCTGGTCTTCGGGGGGCTCATTCCTATTAATGTAGGCCAAGAAAGGTTTGGTCCATGGAGCAATTACTGCCATAATGAGATGGGCCGACGATGTTACTTTGGTGGCTGAGCCCCTAATACTATCAGTGTGTTCGGGATTTGGATTTGTATTCGGATCTGGACTATTGTTGCCGCCCTCCCCTTGCCACACCACAGCTGGCTTAAAAAGCCTTTCCAGGAAGATGTTGGGTGGGACGGGGTCGCGCTTAGCGCCGATGCGAGCAAGGACGTCCGCCGCTTGGTTACTTTCTTGGGCGACGTGATTAAATTCAAGCCCTTCGAACTGAGCCAACATATTTAATATGGCATTACGATAAGCTGCCATCTTTGGATCTTTGGCGTCAAAGTCACCGTTTATTTGAGATATGGCGAGGTTCGAGTCCCCGTGCACCACTAGGCGTTGCATGCCCATGGATATGGCCATCCGAAGACCATGCAGTAGGGCCTCGTATTCGGCTGCGTTGTTAGGGTCTGTGTATAATATCTAGAGTACATACTGGACGACGTCTCCAGTGGGGGATGTTAACACGACTCCCGCTCCCAGCCCTGTCAACATTTTGGAGCCATCAAAGTACATAATTGGAATATGCGTCATATTCTTTAGGGAGTTCGGCCTCTGTCCATTCGGCGATGAAGTCGGCCAGTACTTGGGATTTGATGGCTCGTCGTGGCTTGTATGTTATGTCGAATGGAAGTAGCTCTATGGCCCATTTGGCGATCCGTCCAGTGGCATCGCGGTTGTTTATTATGTCGTTGAGTGGGACCACAGAAGCCACCGTGATTGAACACTCCTAGAAGTAGTGTCGTAGCTTGCGGGATGCCATGAAAACTGCGTATGCTATCTTTTGGTAGTGGGGGTACCGGGATTTGCACGGTGTGACGATAGTTGATACGTAGTATACTGGTTTTTGGAGCGGAAATTTGTGTCCGTCCTGTTCTCGTTCGACGACGAGCACGACGCTCACCACCTGATGTGTTGCCGATATGTATAACAACATGGGCTCGCCAGTGTTTGGTGCGGCTAGGATTGGGTTGCTTGCGAGGATGGCCTTTATTTCCTCTAGTCCGGTAGTCACCGTGTCTGTCCATTCGAAGTAATCAGTGCGCCGTAAGAGGCGATAGAGTGGTAGTGCCTTTTCTCCTAATCTGGAGATAAAGCAGCTTAGCGTTGCTACGCATCCAGCTAGCTTTTGGACCTGTTTGAGGTCTGTTGGTGTAGCCAACTACGATAGGGTTCGGATTTTAGCTGGATTTGCTTCGATTCCTCTATTGGAAATGATGAAGCCCAGTAGTTTTCCAGCAGGGATGCTGAAGACACACTTTTCCGGGTTAAGCTTAATGGCATACGCCCGGAGGTTGTCGAATGTAAGATGTAAGTCGTCTATTAGTGTTTCGACGTGCCTTGTTTTGATGACGACGTCATCGACGTAAGCTTATACCGTTTTGCCAATCTATTTCTCCAGTCATGTTTGAATCATGAGTTAGTATGTGGCGTCGGCATTCTTGAGCCCAAAGGGCATGGTGTTCAAGCAGAATGGCCCATATGGGGTGATAAATGTTGTTGCGGCTTGATCGGACTCCTTCATTTTGATTTGATGGTATCCGGAATATGCATCGAGGAAACACAGTGAGTCGTGTCCTGCGGTGGCGTCGATGATTTGATCAATGCGGGGGAGGGGGAAGGGATCCTTAGGGCAAGCCTTGTTGAGGTCTTTGAAATCGACACACAGGCGCCAGGATTTGTCCTTCTTTGGTACCATCACCAGGTTTGCCAGCCAGTCTGGATGTTTGATTTCTCTAATGAATCTAGCCTCGATGAGTTTGGCCAGCTCCTCCCCCATGGCTTGTCGCTTAGGTTCGGAAAAGCGCCGCAGTGTTTGCTTAACCGGTTTAAATCCCTTTAATATATTGAGGCTATGTTCGGCCAGCTCGCGTGGGATCCCTGGCATATCTGAAGGGTGCCAGGCGAATATGTCCCAGTTTTCGCGCAGGAATTCTCGTAGTGCGGTGTCAACTGTTGGGTTCAGTTGAGCTCCGATAGATGCTACCTTCTTGGGGTCCGTTGGGTGGACCTGGAATTTGACTATTTCTTCTGCTGGTTTGAAGGATGTGGATTTAGGGTGTTTGTCGAGGATCACGTCGTCCCTATCCACCATGGAGCGTAGTGCGGTTAATTCTTCGGCCGCGAGGGCTTCGGATAGCTCTTCCAGGGCCAGGGATGCGGTTTTGTTTTCAACGCAGAGTGCTATGTCCGGATCACTGACGAGAGTGACTATACCGTTTGGTTCGGGCATTTTGAGCTTCATATACCCGTAATGGGGTATGGCCTGAAAGCGTGTAAAAGCATCCCGCCCCAACAGGGCGTGATATCCGCTCATGAAAGGGACCACTTGGAAAGTTGTTTCTTCGGACTGATAGTTCTCCGGCGTGCCGAATACTACGTCAAGTGTGATTTTGCACGCGCACCGCGCCTCCTGACTGGAATAATTCCTCGGAAGGTTGTGTTACTTTGCTTGATGCGGCTCCTGTCTATTTCCATTTTATGGAGTGTGTCCTCATAAATGAGGTTTAGTCCGCTGCCGCTGTCCATGAGGACCTTGGTAAGTCGAAACCCGTCCACAATGGGACCGAGGACTAATGCGGCTGGCGCTCGTACTGTTCTATACTTTGGCTCGTCACCGGCGTTGGATGTTATAGCCGTGTCGTTCTAGGGGTTTATTGTAGCAGTTTGGCAAACTTCGGTGAGCTCGCGAAGCGCCCTTTTGCGCTTGTTGTTTGAAGCGAATGTCTCAAAGATCGTCAATACTCATGAGTTATCGTCCCCTGAGGTATGCCGTTCTGGGTCGTCCTTGATAAGGATGTCCTCGCCGATCTTGGCTACCTGTCGTAGTATCCAACATGCTCTAAGGCTGTGGGTTGCCACGGTATCTGGTGTTGTGTGTATTTTGCATGGGCCATCGAGCCACCCCACCAGAACGGAGCCGTGCCGCATAGCGGTTTTGTGTTTCTTGACTGTTGGACTGGGCGTGCCGTGAGGGTGCGCCCTTTTCGCCTATAGGGGGAGTTGAATTGGGACTGACGGTTCCCAGCGAGCTGCCTGAGTTTTCCAGGTGCTCTCCATCGGGTTGTACTTTTGTACGATGGTTGCTAAGTCAGCGAATTTCATTATGCGGTGGCGATTGATGGTGTTGAGGATTCCTTCGTCCGTGCAATTGTTGCAGAACACTGATATTGCGTCCTTGTCACGACAATCTTTTACCTCGTCCTTGACAAGGAGGAATCTGGCCAGAAGTGGTGGACCGTTTCCTGAGACTGCTGTTTTATGCTCATGAGAGCGTCCTGGGTGGGTGGGTGGAATTAAATCCGAACCCCGACCTGAACGATTATCTGGAGTCGAACGACCTTCCGGGCTTAACTGTCCAGGTTCCGGAATACCTTCTGATTGTTTAGGACCGCCGTCCGAGGTTATGTTCGGAGGGCTAGTCGCATCCTCTCGCGGCTGAGTGTCCGGCTCTTCCTGATCAGTGATCCGAACATAGTTCGTCTTTGGTATAGAAGAAGACTCGCCGTCCTGCTCTACGACTACCGCAATCTGGTGGGTGACCGGTACGATCTTGATTTCTCCTTGATTGGTTTTAGGCCCGATTCGATCGTAGTTTGTGGCTATTCCCAAAGCGGCGATGCGATCTAGGAGTTTGTTCAAAGACGAAAACTCTGTCGGATCCATCTGCTTGGAGTGCTCGGAGTTGATGCGAAGGGGGTTTCCGATGGCCCGAGAGGTCATCGTCGGTTCAACGGCCGAATGGGCGATCATAGTAAAGCTGCCCAGCCGGAGGGTTTGACCCGGGGCCAAAGCTCCCCGGAGGTGATGTTGTCTTTAAGGACAAGGCGAGCCATTGAGGCTTTCGTCAACGACACAGTGGAACTCTCAATGAAAGCACCGATGTCGATGTCAAGACCGGCGGATCTCGGGTAGGGGGTCCTGAACTGTGCGTCTAGGATCGATGGTAACAGGAGACGGGGGACACGATGTTTACCCAGGTTCGGGCCCTCTCTATGGAGGTAATACCCTACGTCCTACTTGATTGATCTTGATGAATATGAGTGTTACAAGAGTTGATCTACCACAAGATTGTAATGGCTAAACCCTAGAGGCCTAGCCTGTATGACTACGGTGATGAATATATATGTCCTTTCTGGACTAACCCCCTCCGGTTTATATAAACACCGGGGGGATCTAGGGTTACATAGAGTCGGTTACATAAGAAGGAATCTTAATAGTCGGTCGCCAAGCTTGCCCTCCACACCAAGGAGAGTCCAATCCGGACATGGGTACAACCTTCGGCCTTCATGTCTTCACGGCCCATCAGTCCGGCCCACGGATAACAGGCCGGACTCCCGAGGACCCCTTAGTCCAGGACTCCCTCAGTGGGCGTGAGCGATTTCGGGCGAGGAGGGCGTGTTTTGAAATATACTGGGCACGAGCGATTTCGGGCGAGGAGGGTGTGTTTTGAAATATAGTGGGCGTGAGCGATTTCAGGCGAGGAGAGCGTGTTTTGAAATAGTGGGCACGAGCTATTTCGGGCAAGGAGAGGGTGTTTTACCGACCATGGTTTATGAATTATTCGGCTCATGTCATTTCGGCCGAGGAGAAGGCGCGCTTGGATGAAGTTACGAACCTACCTTCGATGTACAACGGGCCAATTGATGCATGTCCCACATAGGCCGGTAATTTCGTGTCTCCCATTTATTTTCTCGGGCGAATTCCACCGAGCAGAGGGTGTTTAATGGTTTGTTCAAATTTTCGGAGAACGAGCATCCATTTCTACCTTACCAAGTCGATTCGAATCAAATTTTGAATTATTAGCTTGCCACTTCTTTTTTAGATGGAGAGATGATGCTCGGGAGTAATGTGTTTGTACATGCTAGTTGCTAACGATTCACTATGTGACAAATAGTTGACCCAATCAAAAACGGGAATCAATCCCAAAATGAAATATCTTGATTCAATGAAATAGCTCATTCACCAGGTCAAAATAGTGAACTAAATCCAAAATTGAACACCTCAATTGAGTAGCATATTGTACAATATTATAGTACTCCATGAATATGTTGAAAGTCAAATTAATGAACTTGTTTGATATATGCATATCTCCGTTCATGTGTGGATTGCAGACAACATGTTCTCCAATTTAAATATTTGAATGCAAGTATATATCGAAACATGGTTTATATCAGTCTTTGATGCATAAAACGGGACCTCCCCCTCTCCCGGACTCCTTCTCTCTCTCTCTCTCTCTCTCTCTCTCTCTATCTCTCTCTCGCCGACAATCTTCAATTATGTCGCACACATCCAACACACAAACCTTGTTGATCCCTCTCCATCTCTCTCTCTCTCTCTTTGTGTGTGTGTGTGGGGGGGGGTCTTTCTAGTTCGCATGCATATATACTCCATCTATAGATCTCTCTCGCACACTACGCACACAAATTACTTGGCTCGTTGCCCGTAACTCTCTCATGCACCACTCTATCGTCTTGGAGCCCTTCCCTCTCTCTCTCAAACTCTCCATCTCCCTGGGTCACACATACACATGCATATCTCACTCGCACTCGATAGACCCATCTAAAACTATATCTCTCTCCCTCGTTCTCTCTCCATCTCACACGCACACACCCACAATCTCATGCCTATCCAAGTATGATGGTCTCTCACTCAATTGTAGGCACACGCAATCCCCCTATATATAATGACTAGCTAATCTTAGTCTCCATCACAAACATGTGCATGGTCTATCTCGATTTCTCTCGGGGCATCTTTCTATCGCGCATGCACCTCCCTCGATCTCCCACCCATATAGTCACATCACGATCTCAAGGGATCTCTCTATCACAAACACACCCTCTCTCCCTCGCCATGCGTCCATGTTCATGCATCCCTCTCGACCTTTGTTCCTTGTTGGCCAGACCTCTATTGGACATGTGCTATATGGGTGTCTCTCTCCGTTGCAAACAATCACGCACTAGCTATCTTCATGTATCTCCTCACCTCGCTTTCCTATCTCGGAGATGCATGCGTGATATGTTTGCATAAGAAACGAAAACACACACACTCTCTCTCTAATTTATCATTTGTTGTCCCTTTATATTTCACACACATACTCTTTTTGCACACTCACTCATTATCCTCCACATGCACTTGATCTCTCTCAACTTAGGCACTCCCTTCGGTCCATAGCATATAGATTTATTTAAAAGTCAAACATCACAAAGTTTGACCATGTACGTGGAGAAATTTTTTATATCTAGAATGGCAAACATATACCATTAGATTCATGATGAGATGTAGTTTCGTATGATGTATCTTTGGTATTGCAGATATAAATAACATTTGCGTAAACCTGGTCAAAGTTTCCAAAGTTCGACTTGTAAAAAATTTACATGCACTGCATTATCGAGTGGATGGAATATCTCTTTCCCCCTCTCAGCTATCTGATGCACCACTCAGCTTTATCAGGGCTCCTCTATCTCTCTCAAACTTCATATCTCCCTGGTTCACACATACAGATGTCTCGCTCGCGCTACATAGACCCATCTAACACTCTCTGCCCTTGTTCTCTATCTATGTGACACGCACCCCCCTAAGTACCATAATCCCTCACTCCATCATAGGCGCATGCACTCCCCCCTAAGTATGATTATCTCTCACTAGCCATCAGGAACACACTTATTGTCTCCTTCCATCCATACATCTATCTCAATATCTCTCGGGGTATCTTCTATCACGCACACACCTTGTCACTCGATCTCCCACCCATCACTACAAAAAAAGGCACATCCGTGACATTTTGGGCCAAACGAAATTTTTTTCTGTCATACTTATGACACTTCTATGACGATAATTGTGACAAAACCCGATATCATCATAGATGTGGTGGGGTCCTACTTCTATGACAAAAAATCATGATAGAAAATGGCCTTTTCGTCCTGGGCGGGCTGGAGACGCAGCTGCATGAAATTCTTTGGGCCGTCCATGACAAAAAAAACCGTGGTAGAAGCGAGGGCAAAGAAAATATCAGGGAGTTCCCGGTTACGGTGGGTGGTTGGGGGCTGAGCGATGCACGTTTCTCTCATACGTACGCGCGTATGTGCGAGGCGTTGGGCTCTAACTGAACCCGAGCGATTGCATTGCAGACTACACGTTACTGAACCCGAGCGATCGATCGATGGCTGTTAACTCAACCCGATCGAGTGATTCCTTCACTACTACTGCTAACTGAAGACGATCGATGCTTCCTCTAGATGAATAGTGAGTGTTGTTGGGGGGTTTGGATGACCAGTTCCCGGTGGGGGCTAGATGAACAGGAACCCATGGTAGTAGAGGTCGTTGCTGTTGGATGAATAGTACCCTGATCGATCGAGTCGGTCGATGAACAGGACCCCATGGAGGGATGGATGAACAGGACCCCGTGGAGGGCTGGTTGAATAGTAGCCGGTGGATGGCTGGTTGAATAGTAGCCGATGGATGGCAGGATGAATAGTAGCCCGTGGAGGGGTGGTTGAACAGGACCCTCGTGGAGAGGGCTGGTTGAACAGTAGCCGGTGGAGGAGCACGCGGTGGAACAGGCAAAATGCATCCTTCCTCGTCTTGAAAGATTTCCGGCCCAGCACGCCGTAGAAAAAAAAGTAGGCCTACGTTGGTTATTCTGCAAAAAAACTGGGCTAGCCATTTTCAGAAAGGAAAATAAACAAACTAGGCTGGTCATGTGCTAGACGGGCCACAGCTCCCGAACAACCCAGTTGATACCCTTCTCCGTCCCGACAAAACAAAATTACTGCGTGCGCTGCTGGGTCCCTACTGTCATCCTCACCATGTACAGTCATCACCTTATTCCTCTCGGTTGTTGACCGTACTGAGAACACCAGAGGGTGGCGCTGCGGCGAGCGAACCAAGGCGGAGGACGATGGTGAGGCCTCGGATGGGAACGAACAGGAGCCAGGGAAGATGCGCAGAGTTTTAGGGTGTGATGTGGCCACGATGCATGCGTGGCAGCACAGCCAGCTGTGGGAGGTGGGAGCAGGCGGTCCCGCCGGTGCTGGTTTGGCTTTGGCGACTGGAGGAAGAAGAGATTGAAGAAACACGACAGACGTTGAATGCCAATCCAATGGTCAAGGTTGGCACAATCGTTTGTTGACAAAGCTGACACCAAGTAGCATACTTTCTTATATATAGGAAGAAAAAAACTGGGCTCGTTCGCCTGATAACATTCCCGAAACTGCGAGCGTTCGATCTTGCATCGCAATTAAAATTGTGAGGAAAATGCGTTCATCTACCGTCCTCCTCCGAGGGAACATTCACCACATAAGTGACTAGCACCCTTGGTTTTCAACCAAGAGGTTTGGGTTCGAGTCCCAGGAAATCTCAATTTTGTCCTCCTTCCTTCCTCGCAAAAAAAGAAAAGAAAATCAAAACTTGAGAAGGCGTAAAGAACAAGCTAGTGTACCAGTAAAGAGAAGTTGCTGAGTTTTAGAAAAAAGAGACACGTGCTCCTGTAGCTGGTTCGAATCCAAACCTAGACTATGACTATATATGGTGCTATGCTACTCTGCAAGTAATGAAACTCACATAACCAACATTCGCTTCTCCTCTTCTCTACTTACTCTGCCTAGCATCAGAAGCTCTGGCCCCAGTAACCATGTCCGCTGGCTGCGCATCCACCTTCTCGTCAGCAGGCAACAACCAGATATGTGCCAAGTCGCCACCCGTACCAGCGCCCGTGGGTCTCATCACACCCCCACCGGCACACGCACCGCAGTCGGTTGCTCATCGCAACCCGCTGCCGTTGGTGTGGTGCCACCGCTGCAAATCACGCAGAGTCATACGCCGCGTCTCAACCACAATCCTCAACCATGGTCGAGTCTTCTACAAATGCCTGAATCATGGGGTAATAATATGTTTAAGTGTTGTTCTGCTGCTTTCAGTTGCTGATATTTTTAATAGTTTGGTTGATGATCTTCCAATTTGATTTGTGCAGAAAAGGGAAGATTCATGTGATTTGTATTTCTGGGAAATTGCTGATGTGGGGGAACGCAACTACGTAGATTATTTGGTTAGCCGAGGAATCCCAATACCAGCAGGTTGGGGTGTTGGACAAGTAACTGAAGGAACAACAGAAGAGGATGATGCAGAGCAGAAGGTTAAAGATGCAGTTCCTCTGATCATGGCCAAGCAATAGCTACTGAACAGCCTTGACAGCAATGAGGAGATGAAAGATCTTGTGAAGATAATGGGGGAAAATCAATGTGTTCTGTAGGATGATTGTCTCTTTATTTGCAGTGTATGTAGCACTCGTGATGTATTCAGTGGCTATGACATGAGCACTTTGCTGAAACTAGTAACGAATGAAACCTGTGTAGCAGTCTGGGCATAGTGTTGTGAACATCTAATTATTTCTATTAACAGAAATCGGGGGGTATCCCCTTTTGCTCATAAATAAATAAATAGCATAGGCCCTTTTGGTTATAAATAAATTAATTAGTAGAGGCCCTGTCAGGTCAGCTTTGTTCCCATTCAAAGACGTTGAGCAAATTGCAGTCCAACAACAAACTATGTCATCAAATTCAAGTTTCACAGGCAAATATGAGTACAACTAAACAACAATGTCATCATGTTTTAGTCTTCATACAATCACCAAACGCAAATGAACATACATAAGAAGTGATGTTCTCACAGCAAAATACTAAACAACACATTCATGAGGTTTCAGTTGTCATAGCAAACACAATTTCACATAGTAGATAAAAAACGTCTTCTGACACGCAAATACGACAAAAGCAATCTAGTCATCATCCGCAGCAGCAGAGTCAACATCTTCGCCATGTGTATCAGTCTGAATCGTAATTCCACAGAGTGTCATCTTCTTCTTCATCCTCAATTTCCTCGACCGTTGGCTTCTTCTTGATCAACTCTTGTATGTCCACAGCACGATAGGCAATCTTTTCGCCAGCGTCATTGACATGATGGTTCTCAAAGATATAAGGAACATCCGTGGAGTCTTGTACATCAGGAGCAGTGTAAGCATTATCTTGTTGTGCAACTTCATTAAAGGAATTCCTCTGCTCAAACCATTGCAATGCTCTCTAGTCATCGCTACGTGCAAATGTGTCTTCTAAGAAAAATATCTGTGTTGCTTGATTTGCCAAAATAAAAAGGCTCGTTGGTCTGGTACACCGCCTTGACACTGATGTATTTGAAATAATCATCAGCTCTGGGTTTTGCGATCCTGGAAAACAGGTTATACCAATGACAACACAACAGAAACACACATCGATGACCCTCGAAACAGGAGATATACTGCAACTGAACAATGTCTATTATGTTAGCATACATTTCAGTTGTCTCTATGCCGTACGTATTCGTGCTCATGATGGCACCGTTTTGTGTCTTCCTACCTTCGTCGCGTGCAAGGGTGTTGTAGCTCACATCTTCAACAACGCAAGATTCATAATGTCTTACCTGAGTATCAGGACCCATTGCTAGTGTGTAAAGGGCATCATCAACTGCCTGCCCATCTTCCCGCATCTTCTTAACCTATGGTTAGAAAATAGACAAGTTGATCATCTTATGTACTCAATATATTAAAAAAATCGACAGTGCAATTCAAAAGCTTACATGGCTCTTGAACCATTTCGCAAATCCTGCCATAACCAGTTTGTCAATGTTTCTCAGATTTTGCGGCAGTAACTCCTTTTTGTAGATGCTGCACAACATAGTGATCGTGTCAAACATCTAAATATATAAGAATGTGCTGTAAGTTTAGTAGATTATGATGTATAAGCTGCGGTACTTAGCACTTACTTGATATAAGGTAGTATCTCAGGACAGTTATTCAACACATACCAAACCATTTTGTCCAAACCTTTAGGTTTGTCCTCTTGTCGACTCTTCCCTGTAGCTCGAACAGAATAATCGAAAACATTTAGCCTGGGATTGTCTTCACCCACCTCTTTGCTAAGTTGATCAGCTCTTTCAATGTATTTTGAGCAGAATGTCAACGCTTCTATAGCAATGTAGGCCTCTGCAATGGAACCCTCGGGTCTAGCTCTGTTCCTAACATAGCCCAAGAAAGGGTCGAGCCGCCATTCAATAGGGTACATCTAGCCATACTGTACTGGACCTCTAAGTAGTGCCTCATCAGGTAGATGAACATCCAAATGCACCATCAGATCAAAGAAGGCTGGAGGATATATCTTCTCAAGGTCGCATAGGATAGTTGGTATATTGTCTCTAAGACGATCCAAAGCATCTACCTTGATATTTCTACTACAGAGTTCCCTGAAGAATTGTCCCAACTCTGCAACTGCTCTGTAAAAGTCAGGGTGGCCCAATCCTCTAAGGATAACAGGTAAAACCCTTTGAAGTAGGACGTGGCAGTCATGAGTTTTCAACCCATGTACCTTGTTTCCATCTGCACTGACTCTCCTTTCAGGGTTGGAAGCAAATCCACGTGGGAATCTCACACATGATAGTACCTCGCAGAATTCTTTTCTTTTTGCCTTGTCCAAGACGTACACAGTTGTTGCCATATCCTGTGGTTTACCTTCATCTTGCACCCGCAAATCCTTTCTGATACCCAGGTGTGTCGAATCAATCCTAGATTTTAAGGTATCTTTCGCCTTGCCTTCAATATTAAGAAGTGTGCCGATAATGTTGTCACATATATTTTTTTTGATGTGCATCACATCAAGATTATGCCGCAGATCCAAATCTTTCCAATACTCCAAGTCTCACAAAGTGGACCTGCGGGTAAACAATAATATCTCTTCTGCTCTGCCACGCTTCCTTTTCATGCTACCATTATCAGGATGGTTCCCTAGTGTCATATGTCTAACATTCTCTAATTCCACTTGCAACTCATCGGCGGTGATCCTCTTTGGTGCATCGATATTTTTTAGGACGCGGCTTGTCCTTGGCAAGGAAATGGTGGTGTCCAATGTAACAAATCTTGCTAAGTATTGCGTATGATAGCGGATTCCTGTCACAGTGAACACATGTATTGTAACCATGTGTCGTTCGCCCTGACACAGTGCCCAAAGCCGGATAATCATGGATGCACAAAATTATAACAGCACGCAGAAAGAAATCAGCTGGTGGGCTGCTATATAGGTCTCGAGTGAGAACACCCCTCCATAGTTGTTGAAGTTCCTCCACAAGAGGCTCCATGAATAAATCAAAATCCTTTCCAGGACTTTTTGGACCTGGGATGAGCAAGGCCATCATGTAGTTTGATTCTTAGGTGCAGACATTTGGAGGCATGTTTTAAGGGACAACAAGCACTGGCCACATGCTATATGTGGTGCTTTGGTGGCCAAATGGGTTAAATCCATCCAAAGATAAGCCAAGTCTAATGTTTCTCGGGTCAACAGAAAACTTTTTGTGTTTCTAATTGAAGGTTTTCCACTCACTACCATGTGATGGATGGCTCATTACATTCTGATCTCTGTACTCCTGGTCCCTAGAATGCCACAATACATCCTCTCTTGTTTCAGCATCATGAAACAACCTCTGCAATCTTGGTGTAATTGGAAAATGTCTCAGAACATTATGAGAAATCCTCTTCACAGCATCGCCATCTTTCCATCTTGATGATTTGCATTTCAGGCATTCACTTAAGTTGGCATAACCCTTCCGGAATAGAACACAATTATTCTTACAAACATGGATCATATCATATCCAATTCCAACTGCACGAAGGAAATTCTTCATTTTATTATAGGTGTGTGGCAACTCAGACGCATCTAGGAAAGCTTTGCGGAAAGCAGCCAACATCGCATCGAATGATTTGTTGGTCATCCACTCAGATGTCTTCACCTAAATAAAGGTGACCATAGCTGAGAATATTGACAGCTTATTTCCTGGGGTGACAGCCATGTTGTATTGTTCCAACATGCGGGCCCATCGTTTTTCTTCTGTAGGTGAAAGTTCATGACATGCACGAGCATTTCGTAGCATTGTTTCAATGTTGGTCAAACTCATTGGCTCCGCCACCACCACCTCCTCCTCTTCCACCTGAGCATCAGGCAGATCAAGATGGTGATCTGCTGCTTCCATGTAGTCAGTAACATTGGCGTTCACAGCTTCACCATGATGAACCCACCTAGTATATGTGACCGACATCCCATACAAGTGTAGATGATTTCGCACAGTTGACTGGGGTCTTGTAATTGAATTCATACAACTACTACATGGGCAGAGCACGTCTGATTTCGGACCACCGTACTCAGCTTTGATAAAGTTCGTGAAGTTTTGAACCCCCTCGACATATGCAGCAGAGAATCTTCGAGCAGAAGTTATCCAAGTCCTGTTGATCTGTTAGACATAAAAATTAGTTCTTCTACTAGATATTACAGGAAAAACATATATGCTTTTTATGAAGTCTAGAAAAAAATACCTAGGTCGATGTCTAAAGCTATGGCAAGATATTTGGACGAGCAGATCTAAGTAACAAAATATATTTAAAGCTAATTCAGCAAACAAATTTGAGTGCTAAATTATGGCAGGTTGTTTCAGCAGTCAATGAGGTTGAGCACACAGCCATAGAACTATGAAAGGCCATCACAGCAACAAAGATCGAGTATAAAATAGTGTAGAGCTATTTCACCTGACAGATTGGCTACTAGACCATGGCAATCTATGTCACAATAAATATATGACAGGATATTTTAGCAACTAATCGGGCTTGGCATGCCATATCAGCTAAGCAGATTGAGTGCAGAATAGGGAAAGGAAGCTTCTTAAGCAGAGCATATTGACTGTAAACTACTTCGGCAAACAGTGAGATTAACAGCGTCTATCAGCTAACATTCAGCGCTACACCGGCATGCACGGGGCCTCAGTCTAGAATGCACGTACCGTGGGAGAAGCTGATCGCCGTGCATCTCCACACGAACGTCGCTAGCGGTGGTGGCGTTGACCGCCGTGTGCCTCCACAAGAACGTCGCCAGCGGTGGCGGCGTGGCTCGAGGACGGCAATCTACGAGAGCGTACTGTGGGAGCAAGAGGATCGCCGTGCATCCCCTCGACGAACCGCGGCGCCCACGTATCGGCGCGGCGGCGAGGGCGGCTTTGGCGGAGCGAATGAAGTGGAGGGGGCAGGGGGAGGGAGTTTGGGGAATATTATTGGCTAGTTGGCCGAAGGGCGGTTGAATTTGGGATTTGGGGGGAAATGTTTTGGGGGGGGGGTTCTTGTGGTGGGCGGGGGGAGTTTGGCGCATGGTCGGTTTCTCCAAGTTTAGTCCCACATGTCAGTGAAGAGGCAAGCCAAAGCGCATTCCATTTGCGTGAGCCGTGTGCAGGACCGAACGTGTGCGGGGTGCAATGCGACCGCGACAGGGGTGCTATGAGTGTACCCCATTTTTCCCTTTAAACTAGGTGCTTCACCCCCTTAAAAAAAACTTGGTGCTTCGCGCGATCCATCGATACTACTACTAGTAATCCGGTAATCCCGACTAAAATGACGCGGCCGAGTTTTTTCCCGCACGATATGCTGGGAGGTTGGCTTAGTTGGGTTTTTTGGACGAGTAATGCTACACCTACGTAATCCCAGTTACGTAATTAACGTAATGTGAAACGTGTGAGCTGTTGATTGTAGATTGGGGGAGGGAGGGGCCCACCACCATGAAACTCAGGGAGGAGAGAGAGAGGGGCAATTTATGTTAACCCTTTCGTAGGTTCCCATAGATGTAGAAAGATGTGAAATGCGTGAATGTGTAGTGGACGTACTATTGGAGTGCCTAAGATAAACTGTGTATGTAGACCCTATGTGTTTATTTACTTCGCATGTTAGCTTTGTCTCGGTTCAATAAAAAGCAGAGTTGGAGATGATGGTGTGCCTGCCATCCTGCAATATAGGCCATCCGATCTATATCTAACGGATAGGAAGGAAACTATGACAATTTACCCGCACTCCTCTCCACATTTGTAGATAAGGCCTTCCCTTGTTCATCCTTTTCTCCCACAAGATCTTGATGTTCTATGCAACGCACAGGCATCTTGCTAGTACTCCTACAATATACTATATTATTGTGAAAGTTCATATACACCGGCCAAGGTGAATGCAAACACGGCAGATTTTCATTACATTTCTAACTTTTATAGAAAAAAAAAAAAAAAAAACCCGACCCTAAACCTATTCTACGGCGGCGACCGACGTCCTCCATCTACGATCTCCATGTACGGGGGCGGGGTTCAAGACGAAGGTGCGGTCTCCGGCGAGGAAGAGTAGAACACGGGAGACAGACCAACCAGTTGGCACACCATGCCCTGCTACCTCCCATGCCCTACTCATCCTCAGAGGAGTCCCCGAGCTTGGCGGTGCCGGCCATTGGACGGTGGCAAGTAGGACGCGTGGCTGATGGTGCTCCCGTCGTCGGCCGCCATCGTGGCCACCGCTTGTGCAGTCGCGTCCGCATCCGGCTACGCCGCTATTGCATCGCGAGCCGCGACTTGAGCGAGGGTGGCAACCTCGAGCTTCATCCTCGAAGACAATGCTCTCCCGTAGAGCGATCGCGCTCGCAGTCATGGCGGATGTGGTGCCAGGTAGCAGGACGATGCGCTATGGTGTGGAGGTTAGCTGGGCATTGCCGCTTTAAGTAGCGCATTCCGGTGAGGCCAAAGCGTCTGGGCGCGTCATTAAGTCGCCGGAGTTTGTTCCTCGGGCATCGAGCCTCATAACGACAGCATACGGATGGACGGCATGAATGCGGACAGCTGGCATCGGCTAGGAATGCACCGCGTGACAGCGTGAGGGACGAGGGTTTTTGGTGTGCCAAGGTAGTCAGTTGCGGTCGTGGCAATGTTGGAGATGCCCTTTGCTCACATGCGACCCCACATGTCATTGAAAAAGAAAGACGACCCAGCATGGTCTCAGGTCCCAGGGATGTAGTTGGCCGCGCTACACCACTCCGTGGACGCGTCGCGGCGCGCGCGCACTTCGGCGCCCCGTGCATCCTTGATGAGCCGGGTGTTGATCTGTTGGTCGTGCCACAGCGCTAATGCCACCCTCGGCACACTGAAACCGACTGTGTCCAGCAACATGAGCGTGTCGCTCACCGCGGTCACCCTGTCCAAAGGCGGTGCTAGAGCTGCGCCACGCTGCTGGCCCCTACGACCCACATGAACGGTTGCTGGTGGCGAGGAAGTCATGGGTCAGCTCCTCCATTGGACTAGTTTGCACCACATCGTCCCAACAAGTGTGCCCCACATGTTGGTTTCCTTGTTTTCTTGGCCATATTCTTGCGTCAGTGCTCTGTGTTGCACATTAGGCACAGAACAGGTGGTTTTTGTGCCTTGGTTCAAATGTGGTACAGTACCAAGTTGTCACCCTAGCCCCAAGCGTGGTGGTTTTGGGTACGGTGCCACCCTTTTCCTTTTCAAGTAGTGAAGCGTAACACTTGATTAAGTAGCCAGATGGTGTGCTAAATGTAGGTGTCCGACTGTTTGAAAGAATAATTGAGGTGTGCCCAGTCCATGCCCACTTTTAGGGGTCCAACTTACCTTGTTCCGACAGTAGTAACTATACTAGTCCCTGCGTACTCCCTCTGTTTTTATTTACTCTGCATTTTAGCTTTGCTCAAAGTCAAACTTTGTAAACTTTGACAAAGTTCATAGACAGAAATAATAACATATATAATAACAAATAAATACCATTAGATTCATTATTGAATATACGTTCACATCATATATATTTGCTATTGTAAATGTTCATATTTCTACTCTTACTAGCAAGATGCCCGTGCGTTGCACGTAACATCAAGATGCATTTGTATGACTAGTTTATCTTGTGAGAGAAAAAGGATGGACGAGGAAAGGCCTTATTTGCAATTGTGGAGAGGTGTGTGGGTACCTTTTTGCAAAATTTCCATAGTTTCCTTCCTATCCGTTAGATATAAATCGGACGGCCTATATTGCAGGATGACATGCACACCATCATCACCAACTCTGTTTTTTATAAGAGTCCGTCCGATTTATATCTGACGGATAGGGAGGAAACTATGGCAATTGTGCAAAAGATACCCACACCCCTCTCCACATTTGCAAATAAGGCCTTCCCTCATTCATCCTTTTCTCCCACAAGATAAACTACTCATACAAATGCATCTTGATGTTCCGTGCAACGCACGGGCATCTTGCTAGTGTACATAAAAAGCAAAGTTGGTGATGATGGTGTGCCTGCCATCCTGCAATATAGGCCGTCCAATCTATATCTAACGGATAGGATGGAAACTGTGAAAATTTACCCACACTCCTCTCCACATTTGCAGATAAGGCCTTCCCTCGTTCATCCTTTTCTCCCACAAGATCTTGATGTTCCGTGCAAGGCACGGGCATCTTGCTAGTTTTCTATAAACTTGGTCAAATTTTATGAAGTTTGACTTCAGTCAAACCTAATATGCAGAGTAAATAAAAACAAAGGGAGTATCTTACTCCATGACCAAGACGGAAGGGAAAACAGGACAACTTATTGTTTATATGAGCCGTTCAAGTATAATAATGCGGCGTTGCTTATTTCTCATTCCTCTACAACCCTCTTCTCCATCGATCATGCCACCCTCTAGTCGAGTCCATCCTCCCGCATGCGTCATTCGAACATTCCACCGAGTATCATTCGCTTGTATTTCCAATGTTGTAATTTGTACGACATGCATACAAACAAACGGTTCGTTTAAAGTTTCACTTTGCCTCCACAACATGTCGCTTCCCATCTTAGTTTTGACATCCCATTCGGTTCATGCCCCAACACATCTTGACGAGGTCGATTTATGTTTTTGAGATCAATTGTTTGTCATGCAAGGAGATAAAGTTTGGTCTGTTTCTATGATAGAATGATAGAAATGACCCGTGGGGGTCTGTGGGGATCATAAGGAGTATATTGTATGTTCATAAGCGAAACGAACGTATTGAACCCACCCTAGTCCTCTTTCAATCGATCTCCGGACCCCGAGATGAAATAGAGAGAAAACGAGTGGGTGCATGTGTAATACCTAAGGAGGATTCAAAATTTTGAACAGGTGATCATAGCATCCACAAATCATATATAAAGGGTATTCAATGTTCGTTTCGCTTTTGAATGTACAATATACTCCCTCCGATCCTTTCTAGTTTACATATAAGTTTTATGTGTAGTCAAAGTATCTCTACTTTGATCAAACTTACAGAAAAAAGTATCAACATTCAACAACGCCCAATCAATATTATTACATTCGTACGTACTCCTAGTTTGTATTCAAACAGAGATGGTTTCCAATTTTTTTTCAACCACATGAATGTGCTTGTTCTCGCGCATGCTCTTCCTACTAGGATTTCGCCACGTATAGCCAGTCCAATAGTAACGTTTTAAGCCCCATGTCCAATAGTACTAGTGGAGTACTGACAACATGTGTAGTAGAGTATGCAGTGTTCATAGTACTCCCTCCTTCCATTTATATAGGGCCTAAGAGCAAGTCTAATAAGGCCTAGTCGGCAGGCTATAAGACTTGTCATGTCATTAAAATCCTACTTGGAGGAGTGAGAAGAGAGGAGAGAGAGTGAAGCGGGCTCTTATATTCTACAGCCCGGCCATAACACATAGATCAAGAAAAAAAGTATGCATGCAACTCTCTTCCAATCATATACCTTGCTCATGCAAATATTAAATTCTTAGAGCCAACCTAATAGCCATTAAGAGCCAACTTACATGGCAATTTTGCCAATGTGAAGGAGAGAGATGTGAAAAAGTAAGGGGAGTGAGCTCTCATGCAAGAGCCTAGCTATATACGCATTCCTAGGTAAATACAATAAATATGAAGAAAGAGATAGTAGAGAGGAGATGGGAAAAAGTACTAATACAATAGCCAAACTTTTATATATATTTTTGCGGGAAATAGCCAACCTTATAGCCCACACTATTGTGTGAGTGCATATAGATGATGGCTATAGATGACATGGCAGTTCCTTATAGCAATCGGCTGGCTATATTATTAACCATGCTCTAATGCGTTTTTCAAAACCGCCTTTGACTATTGACAAGATTAATAGCACATGAGATGCATAATGTGAAAATTATATCATTGGAAGCTCCTTTCACATACGAATTTGACTGCATGATTTGTGTAAGTTGCATATCATATATTATTACTCTAACATTTGGTCAAAGTTAGCCTCGAAAAATGCATTAGGCCCTCTAGATGGAAGGAGGGAGTAGTAGTGGAAGTGGATCCTCTGACGTAGGATCCCTGCCTTACCCTCCCTTTCGGTCACTTACTGGCGGACCCATGCTTGCTAGGCCCCACATGTCAGTTACTCAATGGGTTCGGCCATGTCAGGGGATCCTCATCCGTAGTATACTCCCTCTATTTTTATTTACTCCACATAAAATGGAGGGAGTGGTAGTATAAATGACGCAGGCAGGGGAGGGGGAGGGACGTCGGTTTGCTCTCAACTGTGGTCCCACAAGCGAGCGAAAACGCAAGACGAAGCGTGTTCCATTCGGTGAACGACGTGGAGGGTCTAGCGTGCTAGGGTGCAACGGGAACGCGACAAGAGCGATGTACAGTCAAAACCGATTGACCGGTCATCACCGGAACCACTATTCACACCAGAACCTTCGCTGCTCGGCCTACGCCAGCCACTGCCCCAAAACCACACCTCATCTCCAGCCCATTCCCCCACCTTTCGATCCCCTAGCCCGCATCAAGCGTCCCCTAGTTCGCCGGAAAGCCATGGTGCACCGCAAGATCACGTACTACAAGATGCTGACGCCGGAGGGCCACGCAGAAATCGCGGCGGCGGTCGGCACCACAGACCTCCGTTCCCAAGCTCGCTTTGCCGTGGGCCAGTCCCCGAGTTCTCTGGAGCCAAGCTACAAGGAGGAGGAAGCCGATCCAATGTTCATGGCGGAGGTCGCGGCGTAGAAGGCCCCCGATTGTTATGAGACGATGGACGTCGACTTCGTGCCGGCGTCCGGGTCCCCCATGGTGTAGGCGGACCAGCGGTTCAACCTGGCGATACTAAAGGAGGACCGGGAGGCAGAGCCTCAACTCGACGCGGAGCTCGCGCATGACGCTGCCATCGAGGCTCTCCTGCAGGCGGAACCGGATGTTGTGGATGTGAACCGGGATGCAGAGGCTCAACTCGATGCGGAGCGCGCGCATGCCGCTGCCATCGAGGCCCTCCTGCAGGTGGAATCGGACGTCCTGGACTTGAACCGGGCGGCGAAGTCTCAACTCGACGGGGAGCACGCGGATGCCGCTGCCATCGAGGCCCTCCTGTAGGCGGAACCGGGCATCCTCGACTTGAACCGGGCGGTGCTCTCGTCCGTGCATAGCGCCCTCACGCTCCACGTGAACGAGCAGCTGGAGGCCGAGGACAACCATGGCACGGAGACACATGTCGGCAACTATGGTTGGTTCGCTCTGGTAGCCAAAGACGACGAGGCCATCTCGTTCCACAAGCAGTGATAGTTTTTCTTTATGTTGTTGTTTTTACAAATCTTTTGCTGTGTAAAAACATATATTGTTACGCAAGTCGCCTAAATTTCATCGTTTGGGTCAGTCTACCATTTCAGGCAGTTGGATGAATATCCTACATCTCCTAACCCTTCTTCCGCACCTCTTCTTCTTCCCCAACAGACCATCGCACTGGCTGTACGGATCCACACTAACATGCGGTTGGATAAACATAATGTATGAGCGAAAATTATCTATCAGCGGTAGCACGTGTCAGTGAGGGTGCGTTCCCTTGGTTGGGTTTGTGGCGTGTAGGAGCGACTGTGTGAGGGTGCGGTGCAACCGCGGCGTGCACGAGCGACCGTGTGAGGGTGCGGTTCAATACAAATCATCGTTTGATGTGTCAATTAATGTGTATTTTTTCTCCAAAACCCAAAGAGCTAACCATCTCACTCCTCATCGCTTGATTAATGTAGCTCCATGCAAACAAACCTTCTCACTTCCGCATGCATGCAAGGGTATATTAATGTCCTTGGTTGCTAGTATGACGCAAACCCCATCAATTTTTCCTCGATTAGTGTTAGTGGCCTTTTGCAAATTGTAATTTTGATATACTGGCCTGGTGTACAAAAAATGGAGGTAGTAACTATTTGACTTCCTTCCCCATTGCGGTGACCTCGATGATATCTCGAACGTTGTGGTTTGGCGAAGTGCGTTCGACAGAGAACACCATTGAGGGAGACCATAGTAAGTCGTTCGCAAGTGCCGCCTGCAAGCCGAGACAACCGCCTTATTTGCATCCAGGAAGTCCGCTGAACCAAAGGACGCGTAAATGTACTAGTACTACTAGTACACAATAGAGCCATCCGTCCAGCTTAGTGCGGTGAGGTGGTTTCTCGAAGAAGACGATGAAGAAGCGGAGTCAGCGAAGAGTGAAATGATGGTTGCTTCGTCCGTGCTTTGTGATTTGGTGCCTCACTACTTTGTGATTTGTGATAGAAGGAACTGGGGAGTAGACGTTGCATTTTTCTATTCCTTCAATCAATCAATCAGGGAGCTTCGGTTCCATATTTCTGGCTTTGGCAGCACCGTCCACAAATGGTTCCCATCGATGAAAAAAGCTATTTTCACATTTGGCTACACATTGTGGATGCCCTTAACCATACCACTTGGTTTTGCTCCTGTGTGCTATCTATACAAATCTCAATTATATTGATCTAAAAAATTATAGAATCAAGAGTAGTAAAAAGGAGGTGATTTTGCCGCACGGATGGTAGGGGAGGTTTCTTATTATTAGAGGACGTTGGCCTGGCGGTTTGCTAACATGCGGGCCCATGTGTCAGTGCTTTACCAAGCCGATCTGTGTCCCACACAAGGCAGAACAACGGCAGAAGCAACATGTGGTTAACTTGAAGAAGATGAGGGAGAAGTGGATTCAACAACGAGTGAAATGATGGTTGCTTCGTCCCTCCAACTTCTTTTTTACTAGCGTTATTATTACCTCATCCCTCCAACTTAACTGTGGGAAAGGTGCAGCTTTCTGTTTTGATGCCTCATTGCTCATTACTACACCGGCGCCATGACTGGGGTGCTTCACCCCTGCTGCTCTGCACTGTATTTCGGTATGTCACGTGGACCCGGTAGCTTGATGTCCCACATGTCGGCGAAAGGGACTAGAACATTTATGAAAGCGAGCGCTCCACTCTTACGAGGGAGGAGTACACGACACGGCGACCCAATGAACTGTCACTTGTACTGTATACTAGTATTATAGTTTTGCTATTTCACACGATCCATCGGTACAAACCCGATTAAACAGGAAAGGGTGGGATTTTTCTCGCGCGGTAGATGATACTGGCCATACATTTCAAAGGGAATTTTAGTGTATGCAAATTGAATAATTAAGTAACAATATGATATCTAGTAAAACTAAAAACACATATGATTTATTGTGTTAGAGTGTAGTAGTAGTGATGTATTGCATAGTTGTTAGACGTAACATGCGAGAACATGTAGAGATGTAGTTTTGGAGGGCCTATAGAGAGAAAGCATAATATAGTCACCGAACTTCAGAATAAGCTCATTACGGTCACTATATACGTTTTGTGGTGATTATACGATCACTTGCTCATCGTTCAGCATCGGATTGCACTCTATTGACCGGCCAAATAGTCTGAGTGGCACAATGTTGACTAGTTAAATTGACCATGTTCCTTGTGGGTCCCACCTGTCAGTTCGCATAGGAAAAAGTTCAGATAAACACAAATTTACGCAGCGCGACAAGACTCCAACCCGTGCGTAGGAATCACCTAGTTGTGTATGTGTCTGTCAGGGCCTGATGTGTGTGCATGCACGTGTAGGTTGAGCACTTGAGAGTGAGAGTGTGCGTTGGCCGTGTGGTGTGTGCATGCATGTGTGCATGTGAGTGTTGCGTGCGTGTGTAGCTGTGTGTGTACGTGTGAGTGTTGCATGTGTGTGTGGCTGCATGTGTTCGTGTGAGTGTTGTGTGCATGAAGTTCATGTGCATGTGTGTGTGTGTGCGTATAATCACCACACCAGCTCATTTGTGTTAAAATAGACGGCTCAACATACCAATACAAGGCCACCTTGTCCGCTGTGCCCGTGGTCATGACTTCGAACCACCGTCCAATATTTTTTTTGTCGTTTGTTTTCATTCTTACTAGCAAGATGCCCGTGCGTTGCACGTAACATCAAGATGCATTTTTATGACTAGTTTATCTTGTGAGAGAAAAGGATGAACAAGGGAAGGCCTTATTTGCAAATGTGGAGAGGTGTGTGGGTACCTTTTTGCAAAATTGCCATAGTTTCCTTCCTATCCGTCAGATATAAATTGGACGGCCTATATTGCAGGATGGCAGGCACACCATCATCACCAAATCTATTTTTTATAAGAGTGTAGAAGAGTAGATACAAGCCTACAAGTGGGCCCAATGGTAGTGAGATAATGTGATGCAACAATAGAGGTGCCATGTGGAGCATTTAACTGGTCAACTAGTCGTGTCTTGAGCAAATACAGAGTTGTACGGTGAGCCCGTGACTGTATAATAACCACAAAACGTAAATGGTGACCGTAATGAGTGGATTCTGAAGTCCAATGTACGTATCGTGCTTTCGCTCCAAATACAATGATCGACACTGTATATATCGCGAGAGAAAGATGCAACATGCGTGAATGTGCCAGGGGCTTAATAATAGAGGACCTGGAGATAGTTTGTGTGCGTAGGTGAAAGGGGCGTAGAGGGGGTGTATGTGATGGGGAGAGAGATGATCTTTGTTTCTCTTTATTATGAATAACTTTATATATAGTATAAAAATATAAAAATTCACAGTGCGTAATAAATATCATTGTGGGCACCATGCAACAAATTAACGTTCATACTCCTCCATATAACTTTGTAATGTTGTATATATGTAGAAATTCTAAAATAATTTTTTGGCCACACTTTATTCAAAAGGAATGTTGTATGTGAAATAAACGTGAAGAGAGGGCTTTTTAGATCAATGGGGTACATGATGTAACATGTGTGAATGTGTAGTTCATGTATTTGGCAGGGCCTAGAGAGGTATGTGTGTGTATTACGTATTCGAGAGAGGCATGGATAGAGGGACCGGCGGGGGGGGGGGCGTGGGGGAGATAGCACGAGAAATGAGAGAGGTCTAGAGAGAGACTAATATGATGTCACAGCGAGAGATTCCCTTGAGTGTGTATATGCAAGGGGGTGGGGATAGAGGCACAAGGATATTTTTTTCGTGTGGTCTCTGTGTTGGTCTGTGTGGGTGTGAGAAGATAACGAGACCTGGGGTCTAGGGTGTGTCACCGCGTGAGGTCCGGTGAGTCGAGGTGAGGCCCTTGGTTCGGTTCCTGCGTCACATTGGTCGGCCCGTGACGCATTTAGGGAGACCCATGGATGACTTGTCATACAAGACAACGATAGCAGAATTGTGAAGGACTTTGTGTCCACTGACAAAGCCGGCTAGGATTTTTAACCCTGGGTTCTTGGACTAAGGTAACCCCTTATCTCTGATATTACTATTCATCCAACCTAACTTTAAGGGGCATCCTATAGAATGCCCTGCTAGAATCATACTCGTCGATTAGGAAGAGAGGTGTGAGACAATGCACGAGAGATAGACCTAAAGATAATGTGCGTACAGGAGACACATAGGCAGGTCTATGTATATAGAAAGGGTCGATGCGGATTGTGTGTGTATATGCTTGTGAGAGGAAGAGTGTTTGTGATAAAGGTTAGTGAAAACAGTCGTAAATGGTTACAAGAGGGAGGGATGGTTATATCGAGAGCATGTATGCGAGAAAGACACCTCGTGAGAGAGTGTGTGAGCATGTGTGAGAGACCACCGATGGAGAGTGAAACTACACGTAAAAGACTGATGTACACATTGATTAAAGATATAAATTGTATCCAAATATTAGGATGGGATCAAGATATTTGCAATTTGCGTAAGGAACGGTCATTGATCCATCAGACATCTAGATTCTATCGAATTTGAGCATGTCTATGTTATTATTCAACATAATTGATCCACATAGTTAGTATTTTGAACTCCAGAGAATGCATCCTTTAGCAATCGAATATAAACGTGAGTATAGTTCATGTTGTGTGTAAAGCACATTATACATACGAAAGTTACACAATGAACATTATAAATAGCTAGCTATGAACAAGTGTACATTTGAATTCAACTTAAGGTGGTTTAAAAAATCGAATTCAACATGAAGTCCATTCAATTATTTGAATTCGATATCATGGCATTTGTAAATCATACCTAAATTATGGGGGCACCAATCTTTGCTCTGATTTTGTACATAATAGCATATATAGTCGTGTACAAAGTAGATTCAAATTTAGCTCCTCCATTACAAAATATTCGTAGTTATAGGATTTTCAAGTGTTAAAATTTCAAAAAGAAGCAGATAATTTAATGAGGTTTTGAAACATACAAGGTCAAATTTAACGTTGTCTATTTAGGTCAATCCTCAAAGTTCAAGAGTACTCTAAACGTGAATGCTTCTGTTTCAAAATTTCGAATGAAGCGCCAAAAGAGCCTCTACTCGCCCGAAACCGCGTGAGACCAATGTTTGGTAGTAGAAGGAAATTACTTTTCTAACTCCGACCCATGAAACCTATCGGCCCGATGTCCAAAGGTCTAAACTGGGGTAGGTTTGTAGCTTCATCTAGATGCCACGCAACCGCCTCCTAAAAACATTCATACACAATGGCTGCCTAAGCACACATGCGTGCGGTCGAGTCGAAACCACTCCCGCCCAATATTTGCGACACCTGGGATTACCATCCTACCCTCGACCAGCAGTAGGTCCGAAATTTAAGAGGGGGCAAAGTTTGTACTTTCCCCAAATTTCAATCAAGCGCATCCCATCTGTTCAAAAAGGCCAAAAACAAGCGCGTCCCAGACCGAAACATGGTTCTCCCTTACCTCCCCCCCGTATGATTCCCCATTCATACTCCATGGGCGCCAAAACTACCTCTCCACTAGCCGCAAAACCCCGGCGTCCTCCGTCCGCCACCCCATCCCACCCATCAACCGCCACCCTCCTCCATCACGCCGGAACCGATACCCCGACGTCGTCGTCCATCGCAACCTCAACCGCAACACCCTCCAAGCCTATTAGTTCAAGCCGAGGCCGAGCCATCCGTACCCGAGCCAGTTCAACCACGCCATCCTATGCCTCACCGCTGCCGCTCCAACTTCGCCACCGTCCACCGCACAAGAGCTGTTCCTGCTATGCTGTCCTTCGTCGCCTTGGATCTGCTTCCCCTCCGCCGACATACGACCACGACAACATAGTCAACAATTTGGCCATGGGTTCGTCCAAGCCTGCACCCTACTCCAAAACATTAGTTTCCCCGGCAAAAAGAAGAAGATCGGCGCAACATGTGGAGGCGACCACACCAGCAAACGGAAGTGGTAATCCTCTTCCCTTATTCATGCAAATCTTATGTGTCTGCTTGCATGGTATTCATCCCACAGAAGACACTAGTTGACCACTTCTTCTTGATACTAGATGTTCCTAGTTACTCGCGATGCAAAAGGTTTCTCCTCATATACTATTTCACCTTAGCTAGAGGTCTGTCGCCCCCTGGATTTCAATTCCTGGTCAGTTGATTCCCAATTAAGAGAAGTGTTCCCCAGCGTAACAGGCGCTAGTCCGCCTATTGCATCGGGGAAGCAGCGCCTCGGTGTTTATCTTAGGGGCGTGTGTGGCCTAGAGCTGCTGGCGCCCGATCTGGAGGTCGGTTGGGATTAAAGGGATGGACTGGGGGTGCTGCCAAGCACGGCGGTGGTGTGAGGTCGAGGGGAGGGCGGTGTCGTGGTTCTAAGCCTGACAGTAGAATAGGGGGTAGGAATGTAGAGGCAAGATCCTAGCTATGGAGGAGTTGTACACGCGAGTTTTACGAGTTCAGGCCCTTCTCGGAGGAAGTAACAACCCTACGTCTCGGAGCCCGGAGGCGGTCGACTGGATATATGCGTGTGAATTACAAAAGGTGCGAACCCTTGTCCCAGAGGAGGGGGTGGCTTATATAGAGTGCGCCAGGACCCCAGCTCTCCTCCGTTACACAGGGTTCAATGTTCATAAAGGAGGGGTGTTACTGGTAACGTCCGAAGTAAAGTGCTATAAATGACCAAAAAGTTATGACTTAAACCCCGACCGTTGCGGAGTGAAGGGCTTCACATCTTCTGGTGGTCGAGTGGTTGTTCGTATGGTCGAGTGTCTTCAAGGCTATCGAGTGAACATAGCTTCATGGTCGAGTGGATGATGATTTCTCTTTGACTGCTTCTGGTTCTTTGTAGAGATGTCCTTGGGGAGGGTATGTCGGACAGATCCATGACCCTACCCTAGGTACATAGCTTCATCATTAGCCCCCGAATGGATCAGGGTTTGAGTGAGGAAGGAGTTGGGAACACTTCCGACTCATTCTTTGTGCTATGAGTATAACTTGTTCTGGAACAATGCACAAAGGAGACAACGTCAACTCCTTTTTCAGTCGCCTTGGTCCATTCTTGGTTTTTGTCGAGTGAATTACATGGTAGAATTCCGAATGATAATGTAGAGGGCGTTTTTAGTCTGACAAGTTGCTCTGCTCTCCGTGGATTTCACGGGATTCGAATTTCGGGAAGCGCGCCAGACGGGCAAGGCCGTGGTAATCGGGACGGATTAGGCAAGTCTCCTCGATCTCCGGGCCACCTTTTTCGCCACGTACTGCATGCGCGACTGTTGCGGGATTTGTTTAGATCGTCTGGGTCCACCAGTCAGTCACTCGGGGAACGACCTTATAAACGGCACCGGACCAGGCCTCTGCCCCGTGCGCTCCCATTCTCTTTTCTTCTTCCTTCGACCTCTCCGCCACGCTCGCTCCTGCCCTCGTCGGCGAACCCTCGCTCAAACTCGACCCGCCGCCATGGGAAAAGAGAAGACAGTGGCGCTGGAGCGCGCGAAGATGGCGACCGCGAAGGCGAAGGGCAAGCGGACTAGCCGGGGCGGATCCTCGTCGAGATCCGGCCTGCCGTCGGGCTGGATCCAGGGCGACTGGATCCGCTCAATGATCGGCCAAGACGACCTCGACGACCTGGTGGAGGGGGGACTTATCCCCCACAAGTCGGCGTGGCTCCCGGGGAACGAGACCGAGCCGCAGCCAAGGGAGGGTGAGTGCGTTCTCCTCGCCACCCACGTAGATCGCGGATTCTCACTGCCTCCCCATCCTTTCTTTCGGGGCTTTTTGAACTGCTTTGGGGCTCAGCACCACCACTTCACTCCAAACACCATAGTCTATCTGGCTGCTTTTGTGTCAATGTGTGAAAAATTCTTGGGCTGTAGACTGCACTGGGGTCTTTTCAAACACATCTTCCCCTGCCGCTCCCAGTCGGTCAAAAAGGCCAATCCGAGTGATGAGAGGACGCACGTGATCTAGATGTGCGGGGGCCTGGGGATCTAGATGAGGAACAAGAGCACCTTCCCAGCAATGATCCTTCCCGACTCGGTCCGGAGTTGGCAGTCGACTTGGTTTTACTGTAAGGACCAGCCGACCCCGGGTCAGTCGACTGGACTTCCTCCCTTTTCTTTGGCTCGAGTGGAGAAACCCTCCTCCCTGAAGGTGGTCCCAGAAGAGAAGGCGCAGGTCAAGGTGCTGGTCGATCGGGTCGTCCAACTCGTCCGCGACGGGGTGACTGGGATGGACCTGCTAGAGGTCTTTCTCGGTCGACGCATCCAACCGCTTCAGGCACGTGATCATCCGATGTGGATGTACTCTGGACTCGAGGACTCCACTCGGATCCACCCAGAGGACGTCAGCGAGGACATCTTGGAGAAGTGGCTGATGGGAATCACCAGCAACAAAGACAACCCTCGGGGGTCTAGGAGGGTGATTCCATTCGACCACTCGCGTCAGCTGGAGCAGGTATGATTATGTTTTACCAAGCATCTTTCCGATTCACTGTGTGATGTCTTGTTGATGGTCGGCTGAATTTCTTTTGATCGTTGTCTTTTCAGGCCCTCATTGACATGTACTCAATGCCCAACAGAGTGCAAGAGCAAGACGTCGAGGAAGGAGCGAGCGGGGGCTAGAGCGGCGAAGGGCACTCGGATGCCGAGGAGGACAAGGAGAGCGACGAATCGACTGATGACGAAGAGGTCGACTCGCCTCCTCGCAGGGAGAGGAGATCCAAACACACTCATGACCCGGCGAGCGCTCCGGGCCTAGTCGCCGCGCCGATTGGGCAGTCTTCGAAGCGCCCCAGGACGTCTTCCCCAGCGCCGATTGAGAAGGCTCCGAAGCATCCCAAAGTTGTGCCGCCTCTAGCGCCAAAAGCACCGAAAGCCACCTCCTCCAAACTGCCAAAGGTTTTGCCCAGGATCAAAGTGACCGTCCCTACCATCTCCGGGTAATCATCTGACTTGTTCTTTTCGTCGACTCGAGCAACAGAACGTAACCGACTGGATGCGGGTCTTTGCAGTGCTGCTACATCAGGAACCTCTTCTCTCCAGTACCGAGACGAGGAGATGGAAGACGCGGTCACCTCCAACCCAGATAAAAACTCTTATGATCTTGCTCTTGACTACTCGGTCGATTGAATTATAGCGGTTTACTTTAGAGTTGACTGATCTTCTCCGCAGCTCCGCCCAACGTCATCGATCTCCCAGATGATGATGAAGATGTGGCTCCTAAGCCCAAGAAGAATAAAAAGGCGACGGCTGGTAAGGCGTCTCAGCAGGGACCGACGACAACACCAACCGTCTATCAATCTGAAGGCGCAGGCGGGGCCTCTGTAACCTTCGCTGTACCATTGTCTAGTGAGTGCCCCACACTGTCGATTGTACCGGTGATTCCTTCAGTCATCCCATCTCACGCCTCGGAGGTCCAAGCTGTTGCACCTGGGTCGTCTGCTCTCTTCTTCACCAGCTACCCCATCCCGGACAACCAGTCGGAAGCGGCTGCGAAAGCCATTCGACAGGCTGACGTGATGATGGAGCGGATGAAGATGGTGCATGAGAATAGCCAGGCTGCCTACGACGCCAGCGCTGCTCTCCGGGCCAATGTCCAGGTAAGTAGACTTTTCGACTGGTCTTGTTCTATCAGGATATGCTACCCGAAATTTTTTTTTCTACACAATCTCCTACTGTTTGCGTCGAATCAGAGCACCCACTGGGTGTTTTGTTGACTTTGGTAGTTGTGTTCTTCCACTCGGTCTGGGCGAGTAGGATCTGAACCGGTGGGGGCACACTAAGTTCACCCACTAGGTGTAGTCCCCAAGACCGCGGTCGACTGCTGGCAGTCGACTGGGGTCTGAGTTCTACCTTCCTTTCTTTTCTTCCACTTGACTCGGGCAGACCGGTCGAGTAGCTTTTTTTTCACTTGATCCGGGCAGACCGGTCGAGTTGGGTTTTAATCAGCGGTGGCACGCCAAGTGCACCCACTAGGTGTAGTCCCCGAGACCACAGTCAACTGTGTGTAGTCGGCTGGGGTCTCAAGTGACTTCTTTAGGTTTTATTCACTTGGAAGTAAACAACCTTTGATCTTGTCGACTGACCCGTCTTTTGCCTTATGCAGAAGTCTTGTACTCTTATTTCCAAGTTTGCTGAACTTGAGGAGAAGCAGAGGCAACTCAACCTTGACTTGGAATTGGCCCAGCAGAATCTGAAGAAAGCTCAAGAGGAAGCTGCTGGTATGGAAGGTAACTGCCTGTCGACTGTCTTTTAATATATTTCTTTGATCTCTTGTTTGATACGGTTGCCTCTTTTGCAGAGAAAATGAAGTTGGCTCTGGAGAAGAAGGACTCGGACCTCGCCGCTGCGCAGAAAGTAGCCCAAGATAAAACTGCTCTCGCAGACCAGAAGCTGGCTTCAGTCGGAGCGCTGGAAGGGGAGGTGAACAAGCTGAAGTCTTGCCTCAATGAATCTAACCGTGAAGTGACTAGTCTGAAGAAGGACAAGGTTGCCCTGAATGAAAAGCTGGAGTCCGCGGTCCGCAAGAGGAATGACACGGAAGCTTATCTGAGGACTCTTGCCAAGAAGCTCTATCTAACACTAGAAGGTATTTCTTTTAAACCGACTGTGTTGATGCTTGCGAACGGATCATGCCTGGTCGACTCACTAATTTTTGGCTGCAGAATTCTGGCAAGACATTGACGAGGAAACTGGAAAGGTCGAGACGGGTCTGGACCCTATCGCTTCTCTAGTTTGCGACGAAACTGCAACGAATGTGCTCCGACTGGAGTCGTGTCGCCAGTGCCACAAGCTACCTCGCGCGCCTGAAGGAGGCAGTCTCCCGAATCGACTCATCGCTTTGGCCAGGGGCGACGCTTCAAAATGACCTGGAATCCCTGATGGCTCGACTAAACGAGATCCCTGACCAAGTGCAAGAATGGAAGAAGTCCTCCGCCCGGTGTGGTGCTGACGTGGCGCTGTCCTTGGTGCGAGTACACTGCAAGGAGGCTCGTGAAGACAAGCTGGCTGCGATCAAGGTCGCTAACACCAAAAAGCATGACTTCCAGTCCTTCATGGAAACTTTCATCGCTGCTGCTACTCGGATCGCGGATGGGATCAACCTGGAAGAATTCGTCGAGCCTGCCAGCCCTCCTCCTGCCGAGTGAACAAACTTATGAGACTTGAATCTGCTTTAAATTTGCCTCGGAATGCCGAGTGGTTGCTGTAACCGTTAAACTCCTTCGGGCTTGATGCTTGAATACTTTTGTTTTGCTTCTTGGAACTTTAGGATTTATCCAAATTTGGTTTATCTTCGAATATGCTTGTGTTTTGCCTTCAAATGGACTTTGTTTACTGCCCGGAATAGTCTTTGCGCTGGAGATGCAGCTCTGAGGTGGTGGTTCCAGTCGACGTGCGCTTCGTCGTCCTTGCAGATAGGGATCAAACGCACATTGTATTTGTGGCGTAGCTCCGAAGGAGAAGGTTGCAGTCGACCTGCACCTCGTCGTCCTTGCAGATAGGGATGGAGCGCACATTATATTTGTGCCGTAACTCCGAAGGAGAAGGTTGTAGTCGACCTGCACCTCGTCGTCCTTGCGGATAGGGATGGAGCGCATGTTGTATTTGTGCCGCAGCTCCGAAGGAGAAGGTTGCAGTCGACATGCACCTCGTCGTACTTGCGGATAGGCATGGAGCGCACGTTGTACTTGTGCCGTAGCTCCGAAGGAGAAGGTTGCAGTCGACCTGCACCTCGTCGTCCTTGCGGATAGCGATGGAGCGCACGTTGTACTTGTGTCGTAGCTCCGAAGGAGAAGGTTGCAGTCGAACTGCACCTCGTCATCCTTGCGGATAGGGATATGTTTCGAACTTAGGCGAGTACTGGACTGCAGCTAAGCCCTCGAGTGGGAGGATTGCTCTCCACTCGGTAGGATTTTTCAAACTTAGGCGAGTACTGGACTGCAGCTAAGCCCCCAAGTGGGAGGATTGCTCTCCACTCGGTAGAATTTTTTCAAACTTAGGCGAGTACTAGACTACAGCTAAGCCCCCGAGTGAGGGAACTTAGGAGAGTACTGGACTGCAGCTAAGCCCCCAAGTGGGAGGATTGCTCTCCACTCGGTAGGATTTTTTCAAACTTAGGCGAGTACTGGACTGGACTGCAGCTAAGCCCCCGAGTGGGAGGATTGCTCTCCACTCGGTAGGATTTTTCAAACTTAGGCGAGTACTGGACTGCAGCTAAGTCCTCCGAGTGAGAGAACTTAGGCGAGTACTGGACTGCAGCTAAGCCCCCGAGTGGGAGGATTGCTCTCCACTCGGTAGGATTTTTTCAAACTTAGGCGAGTACCGGACTGCAGCTAAGTCTCCAAGTGAGAGAACTTAGGCGAGTACTGGACTGCAGCTAAGCCCCCGAGTGGGAGGATTGCTCTCCACTCGGTAGGATTTTTTCAAACTTAGGCGAGTACCGGACTGCAGCTACTAGTCTTCCCTCAAGTGAGGAACTTAGGCGAGTACTGGACTGCAGCTAAGCCCCCGAGTGGGAGGATTGCTCTCCACTCGGTGGGATTTTTCAAACTTAGGCGAGTACCAGACTGCAGCTAAGTCTTCAAGTGAGAGAACTTAGGCGAGTACTGGACTGCAGCTAAGCCCCCGAGTGGGAGGATTGCTCTCCACTCGGTAGGATTTTTTCAAACTTAGGCGAGTACCGGACTGCAGCTAAGTCTCCGAGTGAGAGAACTTAGGCGAGTACTGGACTGCAGCTAAGCCTCCGAGTGGGAGGATTGCTCACCACTCGGTAGGAATTTTTCAAACTTAGGCGAGTATTCGTGACTAAGCCCACCCACTGGGGGATTTCAGAGGTAAATAAGAACAACAACAATCGTATGAGAGGACCGTAAAGCTCTTGTCTTTGATAAACAAATTACAAAGGTGTTTCTTATTACATTTTATTCGAACGAGTGCTTAAGTATAAAAGGGGCGGAGCAGCTCCGCGTTCCAAGCCCGTGGCTTGTCTTTCTGATGCTCAACACTGTAAAGATGGTATGCTCCGTTGTGGAGAACTTTGGTGATGATGAAGGGGCCTTCCCAAGCCGGGGCGAGCTTGTGTGGTTTCTGTTGATCCACTGAAGAACCAGGTCTCCCTCTTGAAAGGTTCGGCTCCTCACGTTCTTGGCGTGGAATCGACGCAAGTCTTGCTGATAAATGGTCAACCAGATCAAGGCCATCTCTCTTTCCTCCTCTAAGAGATCGACTGAATCCTGTCGGGCCTGCTCTGCTTCTTCTTTGGAGAAGAGCTCAACTCGAGGCGCATTGTGGAGCAGGTCACTTGGCAGAACAGCTTCGGCTCCATAGACCAAGAAGAAAGGAGTTCATCCAGTCGACCGATTGGGAGTTGTCCTCAAACCCCACAAAATTGACGGAAGCTCATCGACCCAAGCGCCTCCTGTGTGTTTGAGGTCACGCATCAGTCGGGGTTTCAATCCTTTGAGAATCAGGCCATTAGCTCTTTCTGCTTGTCCGTTCGACTGCGGGTGAGCGACGGAAGCGTAGTCGACTCGCGTGCCTTGAGAAGCGCAGAAAGCTCTAAACTCATCAGAATCAAAGTTCGACCCGTTGTCCGTAATGATGTTGTGTGGAACTCCATATCTGAATGTCAATTCTCCAATAAAACTGACAGCAGTGCTGTCCTCGAGACTCTTGACAGGTTTAGCTTCGATCCATTTGGTAAACTTGTCGACTGCCATGAGCACATGAGTGAAGCCACTCTTACCAGTTCTTAGTGGTCCAACCATATCCAAACCCCAAACAGCAAAGGGCCAGACGAGAGGAATGGTCTTCAGGGCTGACGCTGGCTTGTGAGACATGTCCGAGTAAAACTGGCAGCCTTCACATCTATCGACTATATCTTTCACCATTTCATTTGCTCGCGGCCAATAGAACCCGGCTCGGTATGCTTTAGCCACGATGGCCCGAGAGGACGCACGCTCTTCAGTAAAAGGATCTTCCTGAACTATCGGCGTGTGAATATGTTCCAAACACACATTGCTGGGAATGGCTCCTCTCTTAGATCCTATCTTTGCTAAGTCGTCGGCTGCTTGATTTTTCAGTCGGGGTATGTGATGAAGCTCTAATCCTTCAAACTTCTTTTCCAAATTCCTCACCGCGTTGCAGTAACCGGTCATGGCTGGGCTTCTGACATCCCACTCCTTCATCACTTGATTGACTACCAAATCTGAGTCGCCATAGACCATGAGGCGACGGACGCCGAGTGAGATGGCCATGCGCAACCCATACAGGACTGCTTCATATTCTGCTTCATTGTTGGAGGAATCAAAGTGAATCTGGAGGACATATGTGAGCTTGTATCCTCGGGGGGATACCAGTACTACCCCAGCACTAGAACCATTCAGCATTTTGGATCCATCAAAGAACATGGTCCAGTGCTCCGAGTGAACTTGAGTCGGCAGTTGTTGTTCGATCCACTCGGTGAGGAAATCTGCTATTGCTTGGGACTTGATAGCTTTCTTTGCCTCAAACTTGATATCCAAGGGAAGGAGTTCAATCGCCCATTTTGCCACTCAGCCAGTTGCATCTCTGTTGTGCAGAATCTCTGACAATGGAGCGTCGCTGACGACTGTAACAAAGTGATCAGAGAAATAGTGTGCAACCTTCTTTGTGGTCATGTAAATCCCATAGACAAGCTTCTGATAGTGCGTATATCTCTGCTTTGACGGAGTCAGGACTTCAGAAATATAATAAACTGGGCGCTGAACTTTATAGGCTTTTCCTTCTTCTTCCCGCTCGACCGTAACTACTGTACTGATGACTTGTCCAGTGGCTGCTATATAAAGTAGTAAAGGCTCTTTGCTGATTGGAGCAGCAAGCACCGGCTGGGTGGAAAGCAGGGCTTTTAGCTCTGCAAATGCTGCATCAGCTTCAGGGGTCCACTCGAACATATCTGATTTCTTCATCAGTCGGTAAAGAGGCAGCGCCTTTTCACCGAGGCGAGAAATGAATCGACTTAGGGCGACCAAGCAACCAGTAAGCTTCTGGACATCATGCACGCACACAGGGCGTTTCATTCGGAGTATAGCACCCACTTTCTCTGGGTTAGCGTCGATCCCTCGTTTAGAAATGAGGAAACCGAGTAATTTTCCGCCCGAAACTCCAAACGTGCACTTTGATGGATTGAGCTTGATATCATACCTTCTGAGGTTGGCAAAGGTTTTAGCAAGGTCGGTCAGTAGGTCAGAACCTTTACGTGACTTGACCACAATGTCATCCATGTATGCTTCTACATTCCGACCGATCTGAGTGAGTAAGCACTTCTGAATCATCTGCATGAATGTGGCTCCAGCGTTCTTCAAACCGAATGGCAATGTGACATAACAGAAGCACCCAAACGGGGTGATGAAAGTTGTCTTTATCTCGTCAGGTCCATACCGACGGATCTGGTGGTACCCGGAGTAGGTGTCCAAAAAGGACAAACGCTCGCACCCCGTAGTCGAATTGACTATCTGGTCGATGCGAGGGAGAGGAAAGTGATCTTTCGGGCAGGCCCGATTGATATGCTTGAAGTCAATGCACATGCAAAGTGAGTTGTCCTTCTTTGGGACCATGACAACATTGGCTAACCACTCGGAGTGGTAAATCTCTCGGATAAACTCAGCTGCCAATAGCCGAGCCACCTCTTCACCAATTGCCTTTCTCTTCTGTACGGCGGATCGTCGAAGATGTTCTTTGACTGGTTTCACTTTTGGGTCGACTCGCAAACAATGCTCAGCCAGTCCCCTGGGAACACCCGGCATGTCAGATGGCTTCCATGCAAAGATGTCTCAGTTCTCACGGAGCAACTGGATGAGCGCGTCTTCCTATTTGGAGTCAAGTGTGGTTGAAATGTGAGTCGGAGCAGCATTGGGGTCTGTCGGGTGAATGTGGATCGACTTCGTTTCACCAGACGACTGGAATGCTAAATCTGTGGTTGGCTTCTTGGCTCGCAACAAATCACTCGGATCTGCATTTTTCTAGTATTCTTGCAATTCTACCATAGCCATCTGAGCATCAGCGATCTTTGAACCCTTCTAGAAGCACTCTTCTGCCTTCTTCCGATTACCAGAGATAGTGATCACCCCTTTGGGACCAGGCATCTTCAATTTGAGGTACACGTAACATGGTCGAGCCATAAAACGTGCATAAGTTGGCCTGCCCAGAATGGCATGATAAGCACTCTGGAAATCCACAACTTCAAATGTTAACTTTTCTTTGCGGTAATTCTTGGAGTCACCGAAAACCACGTCGAGAGCAATCTGACCGAGGGGTGCAGCCTTCTTGCCTGGAATGACCCCATGGAAACTCATATTGCTTTCACTGAGTTTGGACATCGGAATGCCCATTCCCTTCAATGTCTCTGCATACAGTATGTTCAGGCCACTGCCACCGTCCATCAGGACCTTTGTCAGTCGAGTGCCTTCGACCACCGGGTCGACCACCAGTGCTTGCCTCCCAGGGGTGGTTATGTGCGCTGGATGATGAGACTAGTCGAATGTAATGGCAGTCTGTGACCACTTCAAATAACTGGGTGTCACCGGAGCGACCATGTTCACTTCTCTGTTGATGACTTTCAATCGACTTTTGCTCTCAACGTCAGCAAAAATCATCAGAGTGGAATTCACGTGGGGATAACCATCATCATCCCCTTCCTCATCCTCAGCCTTGTCTGCTTCCTTCTCCTTTTCCTTGGGTTGTTTGTCTCAGAATTGCTGGATTAGGAGTCGACACTACCGAGTGGTGTGCTTCTGGTAAATGAAATTACCCTCTTCATCATTTTTGGTGTGGATGTGGCACGGTAGATCCAACATGTCATTTCCATCTTGATCTTTTACTTTCTTGGGGTTCCACGACCCTTTGGGCTGCCCCTTGAACTTTCCTTGAACCACAGCCAAGGCTTCACCAGGAGCAGCTGGCTCGGCCTTCCACTTCTGTTTCCGACCGGAGTTTCCTCCTCCGGCTTCGTGGGCGACTGCTTTGTGCTTGCCACTCTGGAGTCGTTCTTCTTCTTCACCATTGGCATACTTGGTGGCAATCTCCATCATCCGAGTCAGAGTCATATTTCCTGTCCGGCTGAATTTCAGATTCAACTCTCGATACCTGACACCTTCCTTAAAGGCAAAAATTGCCTAATGATCATACACATCCTCCACCATGTGGTGTAGGGTGATCCATCTCTGGATATAATCCCTCAAAGTTTCATTTGGTTTCTGAACACAACACTATAATTCTGTCAAACCTGCCGGCCGTTTGCAAGTGCCCTCGAATGTTCTGACAAACACTCGGACGAGATCTTCCCAAGTATAAATACTGCCAGGTTCCAAATGATTCAGCCATGCTCTAGCCGAGCCCTCCAACATCAGAGGAAGGTGTTTCATGGCCACTTCATCATTGCCGCCACCAATCTGGACAGCCACTCGGTAGTCTTCAAGCCAAGTGTCAGGCTTGGACTCACCAGTGAACTTACTGACTCCAGTCACCAACCTGAAGTTGGGGGGATCACTGCAGCCCTGATAGCTCTGCTGAAGCACTCTGGACCTGAGACATGCACCCTGTTGCGGTTTGCAGATCCCTGTCATGGCCCTCTCGGTGAGCTCTGTTTCTATCGACCAAGCCCTGAATGGGAATAGATCTTGTATCAAAGCCTGGCTCCTTGGGGTCAACTGGAATACCTCACCCAACACTACGAGGGCGTCTGTCTTCATGTTGCCGAGGCACGTACGAGCCACTCCTTGGGGCAGGCATGGGCACTCGACGACGATCATCACGATCGACTCGGTGATCATACTGCTCATGGTTTCTGTACTGATCTCGTCGATCTCCACGTCCCTCACGCCTCGGGGGCGATCTTGGGCTGTGGGCCGACTGAACTGTGTCTGCAACCACGGATCTGCTATGGATCCTATTCCGCGACTGAGATACGACTGTATTCTGTTCTCCCGCCGCCCGGAGCAAAGCTCGGATCGGCACCAGACCTCGGCCAGCTTCTGACTGGGAAGGTTGGATCGACTCCACTATCCGGGCAGCAGCTGCTAGATTCTAGATCGAGGTTCGGTATACCTGAGTCAGAGGTGGACAAAGTTGGCGTCGACTTCATTCGGGAGCACGCTGCCGAGCGCGATCGTCGAGTGCGCGCTAGAGGTTCTCCAGTCGAGTGTGCTCAGCCAAGTTGGCCAAGCGCGCCTGCTCCAAGGCCTGGGCCTCAGGGGTTTCCCCAACTATAGGAGTATGTAGTGCATCCATGTTCCAGCGACGAAGTTCCTCCCTCTGCTGCGAAGAGAGGGGTTCGGGGCGGTACTCTTCATGAACGCGCGACGGATCGCCGTTCCCGTCACCTCCGTCTTCACGGGCGAAGCCAGGAGGACTGCGTGGTCCATTGACCATCAGAACTTCAGCCGCTGGGTCGCTGTTGTCGCACTCAAATGCGGTCTCTACGGAGCCAGTCGACAGATCAAACAGGCCGTAGAGAGTTTCGTCAGGCTCGATCGCCGCGACCTGAGGGGTGGCCGACTGGCGGGCCACCGCATGCGTCACCCACCGCTGAAGCCTCGACCGACCGGAATGTTTGCTCCGGCGGGCCACGGGGAGGGGGAAAGCTGCTGGAGCCGACTGATACTGGGTCGACGGATGCCACAGGAGGACGTCGCGGATGCACACGCGAAAGTGCGTCGCCCCGCGGGCGGGGAGTGCGTCGACGTCGAGTGGAGCCTTCTGAAGCCAAGCGGAGTCGTCAGTGACAAACATGAGCGCATCGAGACGGATCTCGTGGCCCTCAGCAAAACCTCCGCCTGGAACAATGATGAAGGGGATAGGAAAAATTGCAAGTTCTCCAACAAGTCGCTAAGACACCTGCCCCACGGTGGGCACCAACTGTCGTGGTTCTAAGCCTGACAGTAGAATAGGGGGGTAGGAATGTAGAGGCAAGATCCTAGCTATGAGGAGTTGTACATGTGAGTTTTACGAGTTCAGGCCCTTCTCGGAGGAAGTAACAGCCCTACGTCTCGGAGCCCGGAGGCGGTCGACTGGATATATGCGTGTGAATTACAAAAGGTATGAACCCTTGTCCCAGAGGAGGGGGGTGGCTTATATAGAGTGCGCCAGGACCCCAGCTCTCCTCCATTACATAGGGTTCAATGTTCATAAAGGAGGGGCGTTACTGGTAACGTCCGAAGTAAAGTGCTATAAATGACCATAAAGCTATGACTTAAACCCCGACCGTTGCGGAGTGAAGGGCTTCACATCTTCTGGTGGTCGAGTGGTTGTTCATATGGTCGAGTGTCTTCAAGGCAGTCAAGTGAACATAGCTTCATGGTCGAGTGGATGATGATTTCTCTTCGACTGCTTCTGGTTCTTTGTAGAGATGTCCTTGGGGAGGGTATGTTGGACAGATCCATGAACCTACCCTAGGTACATAGCTTCATCAGGCGGGGCGGCGGAGGCAGGTGTGATGCCCTCGATTTGACCATACACTAATCATACACGCAAACGTGTACGATCAAGATCAGGGACTCATGGGAAGATAACACAACACAACTCTACAAATAAAATAAGTCATACAAGCATCATATTACAAGCCAGGGGCCTCGAGGGCTCGAATACCAGAGCTCGATCATAGACAAGTCAGCGGAAGCAACAATATCTGAGTACAGACATAAGTTAAACAAGTTTGCCTTAAGAAGGCTAGCACAAACTGGGATACAGATCGAAAGAGGCGCAGGCCTCCTGCCTGGGATCCTCCTAAACTACTCCTGGTCGTCGTCAGCGGGCTGCACGTAGTAGTAGGCACCTCCAGAGTAGTAGTAGTCGTCATCAATAGTGGCGTCTGGCTCCTGCGCTCCATCGTCTGGTCGCAGCAATCGGGTATAGAAAGGGGGAAAAGAGAGAGAAAAGCAACCGTGAGTACTCATCCAAAGTACTCGCAAGCAAGGAGCTACACTACATATGTATGCATTGGTATCAAATGGAATAAGGGTATCATATGTGGACTGAACTGCAGAATGCCGGAATAAGAGGGGGATAGCTAGTCCTATTGAAGACTACACTTCTGGTATCCTCCATCTTGCAGCAGAAGAAGAGAGTAGATGGTAAGTTCACCAAGTAACATCGCATAGCAATATCCTAACCGATGATCCTCCCCTCGTCGCCCTGTGAGAGAGCGATCACCGGTTGTATCTGGCACTTGGAAGGGTGTGTTTTATTAAGTATCCGGTTTTAGTTGTCATAAGGTCAAGGTACAACTCCAAGTCGTCCTGTTACCGAAGATCACGGCTATTCGAATAGATTAACTTCCCTGCAGGGGTGCACCACATTTCCCAACACGCTCCATCCCCTTTGTCTGGACACACTTTCCTGGCTCATGCCCAGCCTCGGAAGATCAACACGTCGCAGCCCTACCTAGGCACAACAGAGAGGTCAGCACGCCGGTCTAAATCCTATGGCGCAGGGGTCTGGGCCCATTGCACACCTGCACGTTGCGAGGCAGCCGGAGAGCAGACCTAGCAACCTCCATTACGAAGGAAGTTGTGTTACGTGGTCCAACCCAGCGCGCGCCGCTCAGTCGCTGACATCACGAAGGCTTCGGCTGATACCACGACGTCGAGTGCCCAAAACTGTTCTCGCGTAGTTGGTTAGTGCGTATAGGCCAGTGGCCAGACTCATATCAAATACCAAGATCTCGTTAAGCGTGTTATGTTGAAATAACCGCGGACGCCGACCAGGGCCAGGGCCACCTCTCTCCTAGGTGGTCTCAACCTGCCCTGTTGCTCCACCTCAAAGTAACAGACGGGGGTCGTCGGGAACCCAGGCCCACCACTACCTGGGTGGAACCACCTGCCCCTTCAGCCCCCAACATCGGAATCACTTGCGGGTACTCAACGAGCCGACCCGACTTTAGTCACCACATGTATCATATATTATGTATATATGTATATACCATGATCACCTCCCGAGTGATCACGGCCCGATAGTATAACATGGCAGACGGACAAGAATGTAGGGCCACTGATGATAATCTAGCATCCTATACTAAGCATTTAGGATTGCAGGTAAGGTATCGACAGTTGTAGCAACAATGACAGGCTATGCATCAGAATAGGATTAAGGGAAAGCAGTAACATGCTACACTACTCTATCGCAAGCAATAGAGAGAAGAGTAGGTGATATCTGGTGATCAAGGGGGGGGCTTGCCTGGTTGCTCTGGCAAGAGAGAGGGGTCGTCAACACCGTAGTCGTACTGGGTAGCAGCGACGTCAGTCTCAGTGTCTAGCGAGAGAAGAGGGGGGAGAAATAGTAAATATTAAGCAAACAGATGCATATAGATGCATGACATGACAAGTATCGGTGCTAGGGGTGCCCTAACGCGGTATGAGGTGGTACCGATGAAGGGGGGAAACATCCGGGAAAATATCCCCGGTGTTTCGTGTTCCCGGACAAACAAACCGGAGGGGGAAAGTCGCGTGTTCGCTATGTTAGAGACGTGTGGGGGACAAACGGACTGCGTATTCGGATTCGTCTTTTCGTTCTGAGCAACTTTCATGTACAAAGTTTTTCCATCCGAGGTACAGTTTATTTTATATTAATTTTAAAAGATTTAAATTAATTTTACCATTTATTTAATTAATTTAATACAACATTATCCAGAACAGTGCATGCTGACATCAGCATGACATCAGCGGTCAATAGAGGTGTTGACTGGTCAACAGACATGTGGGTCCCGTTCGTCATTGACTGTTTAGTTAATTAGGTTTTAGCTAAACTAATTACTATTTAATTAAACTAACAAGTTAATTAGATTAATTAAATAGGATTAATTAATTAATTAATTATAAATTTTATTAATTCATTTTTTCATTTTTTAAATGTTCTAGGGCGGGGCCTCGTCTGTCATAGACCCTAGGGGCCTTTGTGGGCGTGCGGGTATCGGATGCAGCCCGAACGGGCGATGGCCCTCGCAGGGGCGCACCTGATGGGGCAGCTGGCGGGCGCGGGCGCCGGTGCACCGGCGAGCGGGCGGCACGCAGGGGCAAAGGTGGCCGGCGCAAGAAGCAGGCACCGGCAGGGGTGAGTGGGGCGAGCGGCGAGGGGACGAGGCCGCGGCGGGGCGCGCGGGCACACGGGGAGGGCGCGAAGGGGGAGCCGGGGCGCGCAAGAGGGATGCCCCAGGGCCATGGTGAGCACGGCCGACGCGGAGCTGTAGCAGACAGCGGCAGCAGCAGCGCCAGCAGCTGCTGCATCGCAGCACAGGGCGGCGACAGTTGGGCGCGTCCAACAGCGCGGGAGATGGCGCGTCGGACGGTGGTCATGGCAGCCGCCTGAGAGGCCCGGAACGCTATCGGTCCTGATGGCAGGCGGCAGCCGGAGCTCGACCTCGCGGCAAACGATGCTAGGAACGGCAAAAACGAGCAAGGTAAGGGGGAAAACGGACAGCGGCTCACACTGGACCTGTAGGGATGGCAGCGGGCTCGTGGTGGTGCTTGAGGCAGCGAGGCCAAGGCCGAAATAGCGACGGTGATGCGAATCTCGACGAGGTCGAGGAGGCGGCAGCAGCAAGCTTCAGGAGGAAGCTCCAGGCGGCGGCTTGGAGCTCCTCGGGCAGCGAGGCGGCACAGGAGGATGGACTTGGCGCCGGGGACGACGTGGATGCAGCTGGATCCATCTGGCAATGGGAAGGGGCGGCAGAGGCCGACCGGACTTGCTCATTGGTGCGGTGGAGGTTGGGGCCGAAGGACGTGGAGGCGCGAATCCGGCCAAGTCCTGGGCGGGGACGGTGGCGCAAGGACATGGGGAGTAGTTGTGGGGCGGAGGCGATGGTTCTTCGGGGGCGGGCGCACCGGCGGGGGTGGGGCTCCGGCGCAGGGAGTGTGGCTACGCTGGAGAAATGAGAGGGAGTGGGGAGGGGATCGTGTGGGAGGAGTGAGGGTCGGTTAGGGTTCCAGGGGTGGGGAGGGTCATATAGGCCAAGGGCGACTGGGCCGGCCAGCTGGGTCGGCTTTGTCCAGCTGGGCCATTGGCCCAGTGGAGGAAGGGGGCTTTCAAACCTTTTTTTTGTTTGCGTACTGTTTTGTCTTTCTTTTTATTTAATGTTCTTTTCTATTTTATTTAATTTTAGCTTTTACGAAATACAAAGTTGTACCTAAAAGAGCATTAATACTTATGTCCCTACCACAATTAGCTTTGCACCTAAAACAAAATAGTTTGTAACTATTTATTATTTCAAAATCATTTAAATAATTGTTTTCGCTACTGTTTTATTTAGTTCAATGCATTTAAACATTTTATAAATACTTGGTTCCTCCATCAATATTACTTCTGAATTATTCGTCACATCCAGAACATTTTAGTTTTAATATTTGAAAACTTTTGTTGGTTGCCATTTTTTGAATTTGAATTTGTATCGGTTTCAAACTAACGCACGACTGGCAACAGTAATCGAGGTGACGTGGCATCATTAGTAGAGGTTCACTGTAGCTTAATTACCCCGGCGTTACAATTCTCCTCCACTACAAGAAATCTCGTCCCGAGATTTAAGAGGGAAAGTAAGGGGGAAGGGATTTGGTTACGAAATTCTAATGAGTCTTCACGGTCTAAACAAAGAGAGCTCTTCACATATAAATATACTATCTTGGACATCTTTTATGATTGTGAGCACTCATTAAAATATGACATGCTAAAGAGTTGACATTGGATAAGGAAGACAACGTAATGGGTTATGTTTTCTCACATCTGAGATAAATTATATTGTCTTGGATCCTCCAACATGTTGAGCTTGCCCTTCCCCCTCATGCTAGCCAAATTCATTAGACCAAGTAGAGATACTACTTGTGCTTCCAAACACCCTTAAACCAGTTTTTCCATGAGAGTCCACCATACCTACCTATGGATTGAGTAAGATCCATCAAGTAAGTTGTCATCGGTGCAAGCAATAAATATTGCTCTCTAAATATGTATGATTGATTGGTGTGGAAGAAATAAGCTTTATACGATCATGTGATATGGAAGTAATAAACGACAGACTGCATAATAAAGGTCCATATCACAAGTGGCAATATAAAGTGACGTTCTCTCGCATTAGGATTTTGTGCACCCAACCATAAAAGCGCATGACAACCTCTGCTCCCCTCTGCGAAGGGCCTATCTTTTACTTTTATCTCCTACATTGCATAAGAGTCATGGTGATCTTCACCCTTCCTTTTTGCATTTTATCCTTTGGCAAGCACAATATGTTGGAAAGATCTTGGTATATATGGCTAATTGGATGCGAGTTTTCATGAACTATTACTGTTGACATTACCCTTGAGGTAAAACGTTGGGAGGCAAAACTATAAGCCCCTATCTTTCTCTGTGTCCGATTAAAACTCCATACCCATAAGTATTGCGTGAGTGTCAGCAATTGCGAAAGATTATATGATAGTTGAGTATGTGGACTTGCTGAAAAGCTCTTATACATTGACTCTTTCCTATGTTATGATAAATTGCAATTGCTTCAATGACTGAGATTATAGTTTGTTAGTTTTCAATGAAGTTTACGATTCATACTTGATATTGTGATTGAATTATTACTCTAGCATAAGAAATCATATGACAAGAATTATATAAGTTGTTGTTCTACGAATGATCATGATGCCCTCATGTTTGTATTTTATTTTTTTATCGACACCTCTATCTCTAAAAATGTGGACATATTTTTCGATTTCGGCTTTTCGCTTGAGGACAAGCGAGGTCTAAGCTTGGGGGAGTTGATATGTCCATTTTGCATCATGCTTTTATATCAACATTTATTGCATTATGGGCTGTTATTACACATTATGTCACAATACTTATGCCTATTCTCTCTTATTTGACAAGGTTTGCATAAAGAGGGAGAATGCCGGCAACTGGGATTCTGGCTGGAAAAGGAGCAAATATTAGAGACCTATTCTGCACAGCTCCAAAAGTCCTGAAACTTCATGGATGATGTTTCCCGAATATATAAAAAACATTGGGCACAAGAACTTCACCAGGCGGGCCACACCCTGCCCACGAGGGTGGGGGCGCACCCTACCCCCCTGGGCGCCCCCCCTACCTCATGGGCCCCCTGGTTGCCCTCCGGTGACCATCTTCTGCTATATGGACTCTTTCGATGGGAAAATAATCGTAAGCCATCTTCTCAGACGAAACTCCACCGCCACGAGGCGGAACCTTGGCGGAACCAATCTAGGGTTCTGGCGGGGCTGTTCTGCCGAGGAAACTTCCCTACCGAAGGGGGAAATCATTGCCATCGTCATCACCAACGCTCCTCTCATCGGGAGAGGGCAATATCCATCAACATCTTCATCAGCACCATCTCATCTCAAAACCCTACTTTATCTCTTGTATCCAATTCTTGTCTCCAAGTCCGGGATTGGTGCTAGTAGGTTGCTAGTAGTGTTAATTACTCCTTGTAGTTGATGCTAGTTGGTTTAATTGGTGGAAGATCATATGTTCAGATCTTATATGCACATTAATACCCCTCTGATTATGAACATGTTTGTGCTTTGTGAGTAGTTACTTTTGTTCCTGAGGACATGGGAGAAGTCTTGCTATTAGTAGTCATGTAAATTTGGTATTCGTTCGATATTTTGATGAGATGTATGTTGTCTATCCTCTAGTGGTGTTATGTGAACGTCGACTACATGACACTTCACCATTATTTGGGCCTAGAGGAAGGCATTGGGAAGTAATAAGTAGATGATGGGTTGCTAGAGTGACAGAAGCTTAAACCCTAGTTTATGCATTGCTTCTTAAGGGGCTGATTTGGATCCATATGTTTCATGCTATGGTTAGGTTTACCTTAATACTTTTGTTGTATTTGCGGATGCTTGCAATAGAGGTTAATCATAAGTGGGATGCTTGTCCAAGTAAGGGCAACACCCAAGCACCGGTCCCCCACATACCCAATTATCAAAGTACCGAACACGAATCATATGAACGTGATGAAAACTAGCTTGACGATATTCTCATGTGTCCTCGGGAGCGCTTTACATCATATAAGAGTTTTTCCAGGCTTGTCCTTTGCTACAAAAAGGATTGGGCCACCTTGCTTCACCTTATTTACTTTTGTCACTTGTTGCTCATTACAAATTATCTTATCACAAAACTATTTGTTACCACTTATTTCAGTACTTGCAGAGAATACCTTGCTAGAAACCGCTTATCATTTCCTTCTGCTCCTCGTTGGGTTTGACACTCTTACTTATCGAAAGGACTACGATAGATCCCCTATACTTGTGGGTCATCAAGACTCTTTTATGGCACCGTTGCCGGGGAGTGAAGCGCCTTTGGTAGGTGGAATTTGGTAAGGAAAAATTTATATAGTGTGCTGAAATTTACTGTCACTTGTTACTATGGAAAGTAATCCTCTGAGGGGCTTGTTCGGGGTATCTTCACCCCGACCAGTAGAGAAAAGAGTTGCTCCTCAACCTACTGAACCTACTAAAAATGAAAATTCTTGCTTTGAAATTCCTTTGGGTATGGTAGAAAAACTGCTAGCTAATCCTTTTTTAGGAGATGGAACAAAATATCCTGATGAGCATCTAATATATGTGGAGGAAGTTTGTGGATTATTTAAGCTTGCAGGTGTACCCGGAGATGTTGTTAAGAAGAAGGTCTTCCCTTTATCTTTGAGGGGAGATGCATCGACATGGTATAGGCTATGTGATGATATGGAGTCTTGGAACTACAAACGATTGAAATTGGAATTTCATCAAAAGTTTTATCCTATGCATCTTGTTCATCATGATCGCAATTATATATATAATTTTTGGCCTCACGAAGGAGAAAGCATCGCTCAAGCTTGGGGGAGGCTTAAATCAATGTTATATTCATGCCCCAATCATGAGCTCTCAAGAGAAATGATCATTCAAAATTTTTATGCTCGGCTTTCTGGTAACAATCGCACCATGCTTGATACTTCTTGTGCTGGCTCTTTTATGATGAAGACTATTGAATTCAAATGGGATTTATTGGAAAGAATTGAACGCAACTCCGAAGATTGGGACCTCGACAATGGTAAGGAGTCAGGTATGACACCTAGTTTTGATTGTGTTAAATCTTTTATGGATACCGATATTTTTTGTAAATTTAGCACTTAATATGGACTTGACTCTGAGATAGTAGCTTCTTTCTGTGAATCTTTTGCTGCTTATGTTGATCTCCCCAAAGAGAAGTGGTTTAAATACCATCCTACCATAGAAGTAAAAGTAGCTGCACTTATAATGATCCTATTGTTCCTACTTCTTATGTTGAGAAACCACCTTTCCCTGTTAGGATAAAGGATCATGCTAAAGCTTCAACTGTGGTTCGTAAAAGCAATATTAAAACATATACACCTCCTGAGCAAGTTAAAGTTGAACCTAATATTGCTATTGTTAAAGTTCTCTTGTCTGATAATATAGATGGGCATGTTATTTATTTCTATAATTAAACTGCTAGAATTGCTAAACCCTGTGATACAGATAAACCTAGACCTGTGGTAGGCATGCCTGTTATTTCTGTTAAAATAGGAGATCATTGTTATCATGGCTTATGTGATATGGGTGCTAGTGCTAGTGCAATACTTTATTCTTTATACCAAGAAGTTATGTGTGATATTGCACCTGCTGAGATGGAAGATATTGATGTTACAATTAAACTTGCTAATAGAGATATTATTTCACGAATGGGAATTTAGAGATGTTGAAATCTTGTGTGGGAAAACTAAATATCATGCTGGTTTGCTTGTTCTTGGTTCCCCACAAGATAGTTTTCGTCCCATTATATTTGGTAGACCCTTCTTAAATACTGTTAATGCTACCATAGATTGCAAAAGGGATGTTGTTACTATCGGTTTAGATGATATGAATCATGAATTTAATTTTTCTAAATTTAGTAGACAACACTGTGAAGAAGAATTACCTAGTAAGGATGGAATTATTGGTCTTGCTTCTATTGCCGTACCTCCTAGTGATCCTTGAGAACAATATTTGCTAGACCATGAAAATGATATGTTTATGAATGAAAGAAGGGAATTATATGAAGTATTCTTTAAACAGCAACCTATTCTTGAAAACAATTTACCTGTTAAAATCCTAGGGGATCCTCCTCTACCGAAGGGTGATCCCGTGTTTGAGCTTAAACCATTACCTGATACTCTTAAATATGCTTATCTTGATGAGAAAAGGATATACCCTGTTATTATTAGTGCTAACCTTTCAGAACATGAAGAAGAGAGATTATTGAAAACTCTGAAAAAGCACCGTGCTGCTATTGGGTATAATCTTGATGATCTTAAGGGCATTAGTCCCACTCTATGTCAACATAAAATTAATTTGGAAGAAGATGCTAAATCAGTTCGTGATCATCAACGTCGTCTGAATCCTAAAATGAAAGAAGTGGTAAGAAAGGAGATACTAAAGCTCCTTGAGGCAGGTATAATTTATCCCGTTGCTGATAGTAAGTGGGTAAGTCCTGTCCATTGTGTCCCTAAGAAGGGAGGTATTACTGTTGTTCCTAATGATAAAGATGAATTGACTCCTCAAAGAATTATTACTAGTTATAGGATGGTAATTGATTTCCGCAAATTAAATAAGGCTACTAAAAAAGATCATTACCCCTTACCTTTTATCGATCAAATGCTAGAAAGATGATCCAAACATACACATTTTTGCTTTCTAGATGGTTATTCTGGTTTCTCTCAAAAACCTGTGTCAGCCAAAGATCAATCAAAGACTACTTTTACATGCCCTTTTGGTACTTTTGCTTATAGACGTATGCCTTTTGGTTTATGTAATGCACCTTCTACCTTTCAAAGATGCATGATGGCTATATTCTCTGACTTTTGTGAAAAGATTTGTGAGGTTTTCATGGACGACTTTTCCGTCTATGGATCTTCTTTTGATGATTGCTTGAGCAACCTTGATAGAGTTTTGCAGAGATGTGAAGAAACTAAACTTGTCTTGAATTGGGAAAAGTGCCACTTTATGGTCAATGAAGGTATTGTCTTGCGGCATAAAGTTTCTGAAAGAGGTATTGAATTTGATAAAGCCAAGGTTGATGCTATTGAAAAGATGCCATGTCCCAAGGACATCAAAGGTACAAGAAGTTTCCTTGGTCATGCCGGTTTTCATAGGAGGTTCATCAAGGACTTCTCAAAAATCTCTCCGCCTCTGACTAATTTATTACAAAGAGATATACCATTTGTCTTTTATGATGATTGTGTAGAAGCATTTGAAATACTTAAGAAAGCATTGATCTCTGCACCTATTGTTCAGCCACCTGATTGGAATTTACCCTTTGAAATTATGTGTGATGCTAGTGATTATGATGTAGGTGTTGTTCTAGGACAAAGAGTTGATAAGAAACTAAATGCTATTCAATATGCTAGTAAAACTCTAGACAATGCTCAAAGAAATTATGCTACTACTGAAAAAGAATTCTTAGCAGTTGTATTTGCCTGTGATAAGTTTAGACCTTATATTGTTGATTCTAAAGTAACTATTCACACTGAGCATGCTGCTATTAAATATCTTATGGAAAAGAAAGATGCTAAACCTAGACTTATTAGATGGGTTCTCTTGCTACAAGAATTCGATTTACATATTGTTGATAGAAAAGGAGCTGAGAACCCCATTGCAGACAACTTGTCTCGCTTAGAAAATGTGCTTGATGACCCACTACCTATTGATGATAGCTTTCCTGATGAGCAATTAAATGTCATAAATACTTCTCATACTGCTCCATGTTATGCTGATTATCCTAGTTACATTGTTGCTAAGTTTATACCACCTAGTTTCACATACCAGCAAAAGAAAAAGTTCTTTTATGATTTGAGGCATTACTTTTGGGATGACCCACATCTTTATAAAGAAGGAGTAGATGGTGTTATTAGACGTTGTGTACCTGAGCATGAATAGGAACAGATCCTACGCAAGTGTCACTCTGAAGCTTATGGAGGACACCATGCTGGAGATAGAACTGCACATAAGGTACTGCAATCTATTTTTTTATTGGCCTACTCTCTTTAAGGATGCCCGTAAGTTTGTCTTATCTTGTGATGAATGTCAAAGAATTGGTAATATTAGTAGACGTCAAGAAATGCCTATGAATTATTCACTTGTTATTGAACCATTTGATGTTTGGGGCTTTGACTATATGGGACCTTTTCCTTCCTCTAATGGTTATACACATATTTTAGTTGCTGTTGATTACGTTACTAAGTGGGTAGAAGCTATTCCAACTAGTAGTGCTGATCATAACACTTCTATTAAAATGCTTAAAGAAGTTATTTTTCAAGGTTTGGGGTCCCTACATATTTAATGACTGATGGTGGTTCATATTTTATTCATGGTGCTTTCTATAAAATGCTTGCTAAATATGATGTTAATCATAGAATTACATCTCCTTATCACCCTCAGTCTAGTGGTCAAGTAGAATTGAGCAATAGAGAACTTAAATTAATTTTGCAAAAGACTGGCAATAGGTCTAGAAAGAATTGGTCCAAGAAACTAGATGATGCATTATGGGCCTATAGAACTGCATATAAAAATCCTATGGGTATGTCTCTGTATAAAATGGTCTATGGAAAAGCATGTCACTTACCTCTCGAACTAGAACACAAGGCTTATTGGGATATTAAAGACCTTAATTATGATTTTAAACTTGCCGGTGAGAAGAGGTTATTTGATATTATCTTACTTGATGAATGGAGAACCCAAGCCTACGAAAATGCCAAGTTGTTTAAAGAAAAAGTTAAAAGATGGCATGACAAAAGGTTACAAAAGCGTGAGTTTAATGTAGGTGATTATGTATTGCTATACAACTCTTGTTTAAGATTTTTTGCAGGAAAACTTCTCTCTAAATGGGAGGGTCCTTATGTTATCGAGGAGGTCTACCGTTCCGGTGCCATAAAAATCAACAACTTCGAAGGCACAAATCCGAAGGTGGTGAACGGTCAAAGAATCAAACACTATATCTCAGGTAATCCCATAAATTTTGAAACCAATGTTATTGAAACCGTAACCTCGGAGGAATACATAAAGGACACTTTCCGGAACGTTTCAGACTCCGAAAAGGAATAGGTATGTGGTATGGTAAGTAAACCGACTCCAAAACAGTTTTAAGGCAATATTTCACCGTTTTGGAATATTTCAAAAAATAGAAAAATAAGCAGCAGTTCGAAAAGGACACGAGGGCTCCATGAGGGTGGAGGGCGCGCCCTACCCCCCTGGGCGCGCCCCCCTACCTTGTGGGCACCCCGTGTGCTCTCCGGACTCCGTTTTCTTACAGGACACGTATTTTGGTCGGTAAAAATTCATTATATAACCTCCCGGGGGTTTTGACTCCCGTATCACGCAAAAACTCATGTCTTTGTTTCGAGCTGTTTTTCTGACAGATCTAGATTATCATGACGTCTCCAAGTGCTCCCAAGGACAAGTTCTTCGAGAAGGTCATCAACCCTTACCTTGCGGAGGTGCAGCGACACCCTCAAACCATTGAGATGCGTGATGGGTTGCTACACATCTGTGATGCTAAGGGACCGAAGGGGAACGGAATCGTGGAGACGAGGCTCGAAGCAATGGAGCAACAAGTTTTCAAGTGTCAGGGGATGGTGGAGCGTGGACTCAACTCCAACTACATGATGATCGCAGAGTTCACCAACAAACACAAGCTGGATGCCGACAACATCGGGGAGACCATCTTCAAGCTTCACGAGAAAATCGACCACCTTCAAGCTCAGATCTATGACCTGCAAAACCAAAACTGTGAGTATGAATATAGATTCAAAAGGATGAGTTTGGCTGCAGATGTGAGGATCCCGGAGACTCGGTCATCCTTCTATGATGGTGAGCCTATGCCTTGGAAGAAGGACGACAAGCCTATGCCATCAACAAAATCACCACCATCTCCTCCAACAAAGAAGAATTGAGTATCTGGTATGGGCACTCCACTTGGCAACTGCCAAGCTTGGTGGAGTGCCCCGGTATCGTATCACCATCACTTTTATCTTTACCGTTTTTCTTAGTTCGATCCTTTTGGTAATATCTTGATCTAGTAGAATAAAAGTTCTTAGTATGATCTAGTTGTGAGTTTTGCTTTATTATCCTTCTATGTAATCAAGTCCGTGAGCTATATAATAAAGATTAGTGTTGAGTCAAGGGCTTGATTATTTTGCCATGATCCTAAGTGAATAAAAGAAAAGAGAAAGAAATAAAAAGAAACAAAGAGATCATGTGAATCTTATGGAGAGTAATGAGCTCACATAGAAAGAGTATGATGAATAAAAGTTATTGAGGGTTGACAAACATAGTTTTGGTCATCGTTCCAATTAATAGGGAGTAATGAAGAAAGAGAGGTCTTCACATATAAATATACTATCTTGGACATCTTTTATGATTGTGAGCACTCATTAAAATATGACATGCTAAAGAGTTGACATTGGATAAGGAAGACAACGTAATGGGTTATGTTTTCTTACATCTGAGATAAATTATATTATCTTGGATCCTCCAACATGTTGAGCTTGCCCTTCCCCCTCATCCTAGCCAAATTCATTGCACCAAGTAGAGATACTACTTGTGCTTCCAAACACCCTTAAACCAGTTTTGCCATGAGAGTCCACCATACCTACCTATGGATTGAGTAAGATCCATCAAGTAAGTTGTCATCGGTGCAAGCAATAAATATTTCTCTCTAAATATGTATGATTGATTGGTGTGGAAGAAATAAGCTTTATACGATCATGTGATATGCAAGTAATAAACGACAGACTGCATAATAAAGGTCCATATCACAAGTGGCAATATAAAGTGACATTCTTTCGCATTAGGATTTTGTGCATCCAACCATAAAAGCGCATGCCAACCTCTGCTTCCCTCTCCGAAGGGCCTATCTTTTACTTTTATCTCCTACATTGCATAAGAGTCATGGTGATCTTCACCCTTCCCTTTTACATTTTATCCTTTGGCAAGCATAATATGTTGGAAAGATCTTGGTATATATGGCTAATTGGATGTGAGTTTTCATGAACTATTACTGTTGACATTGCCCTTGAGGTAAAACGTTGGGAGGCAAAACTATAAGCCCCTATCTTTCTCTATGTCTGATTAAAACTCCATACCCATAAGTATTGCGTGAGTGTCAGCAATTGTGAAAGATTATATGATAGTTGAGTATGTGGACTTGTTGAAAAGCTCTTATACATTGACTCTTTCCTATGTTATGATAAATTGCAATTGCTTCAATGACTGAGATTATAGTTTGTTAGTTTTCAATGAAGTTTATGATTCATACTTGATATTGCGATTGAATTATTACTCTAGCATAAGAAATCATATGACAAGAATTATATAAGTTGTTGTTCTAAGAATGATAATGATGCCCTCATGTCCATATTTTATTTTTTATCGACACCTCTATCTCTAAACATGTGGACATATTTTTTGATTTCGGCTTTTTGCTTGAGGACAAGCGAGGTCTAAGCTTGGGGGAGTTGATACGTCCATTTTGCATCATGCTTTTATGTCAACATTTATTGCATTATGGGTTGTTATTACACATTATGTCACAATACTTATGCCTATTCTCTCTTATTTTACAAGGTTTGCATAAAGAGGGAGAATGCCGGCAGCTGGGATTCTGGTTGGAAAAGGAGCAAATATTAGAGACCTATTTTGCACAGCTTCAAAAGTCCAGAAACTTCACGGATGATGTTTCCCAAATATATAAAAAACATTGAGCACAAGAACTTCACCAGGGGGGGCCACACCCTGCCCATGAGGGTGGGGGCACGCCCCCTACCTCGCGGGCCCCCTGGTTGCCCTCCAGTGACCATCTTCTGCTATATGGACTCTTTCGATGGAAAAATAATCATAAGCCATCTTCTCGGACGAAACTCCGCCGCCACGTGGCGGAACCTTGGCGGAACCAATCTAGGGTTCTGGCAGGGCTGTTCTGCCGGGGAAACTTCCGTCCCGAAGGGGGAAATCATCACCATCATCATCACCAACACTCCTCTCATCGGGAGAGGGCAATCTCCATCAGCATCTTCATCAGCACCATCTCATCTCAAAACCCTACTTTATCTCTTATATCCAATTCTTGTCTCCAAGTCCGGGATTGGTGCTAGTAGGTTGCTAGTAGTGTTAATTACTCCTTGTAGTTGATGCTAGTTGGTTTAATTGGTGGAAGATCATATGTTCAGATCTTACATGCACATTAATACCCCTCTGATTATGAACATGTTTGTGCTTTGTGAGTAGTTACTTTTGTTCCTGAGGACATGGGAGAAGTCTTTCTATTAGTAGTCATGTAAATTTGGTATTCGTTCGATATTTTGATGAGATGTATGTTGTCTATCCTCTAGTGGTGTTATGTGAACGTCGACTACATGACACTTCACCATTATTTGGGCCTAGAGGAAGGCATTGGGAAGTAATAAGTAGATGATGGGTTGCTAGAGTGACAGAAGCTTAAACCCTAGTTTATGCATTGCTTCTTAAGGGGCTGATTTGGATCCATATGTTTCATGCTATGGTTAGGTTTACCTTAATACTTTTGTTGTATTTGCGGATGCTTGCAATAGAGGTTAATCATAAGTGGGATGCTTGTCCAAGTAAGGGCAACACCCAAGCACCGGTCCACCGACATACCAATTTATCAAAGTACCAAACGCGAATCATATGAACGTGATGAAAACTAGCTTGACGATATTCCCATGTGTCCTCGGGAGCGCTTTACATCATATAAGAGTTTGTCCAGGCTTTTCCTTTGATACAAAAAGGATTGGGCCACCTTTCTGCACCTTATTTACTTTTGTCACTTGTTGCTCATCACAAATTATCTTATCACAAAACTATCTATTACCACTTATTTCAGTACTTGCAGAGATTACCTTGCTGGAAACCGCTTATCATTTCCTTCTACTCCTCGTTGGGTTCGACTCTCTTACTTATCGAAAGTACTACGATAGATCCCCTATACTTGTGGGTCATCACTTATCTGGTAGATAACATCAGGGAAGGTGGCGGAAAGTAACTCTTGATTTGAAACTTAAGACATTATCGAGAGCAATGTAAGAAGGTGCAAAATAGAAGTTCCAAGCGCATAGGCAATCGTTCGCCACCTAAAATGAAGTGTGAAAGGGATTTAGAGCAATGGGAATAAGTATTGCATCTGATACCAGAATAGATCACTAAGTAGGTGGCCCATGAATTACATATGAAGTCAAACGCAAGGAATATCTTTGGCAACAGGGTGTACAGGAGTGTCAGGTTTCAATCCTGGGACCTGTGGGTTATGAACCCGCCATGTGGGTTAAAATAAGGAAGGGCATTGACATCTTGCACGGTCATGATAGCAAGACACGTCAGAGAATAACTGGTCAGTTAAGTTGGCTACATTGTTGGTACCAAGGGCGAGGGATGAAGAGAACCATTTTCCTGCTTGTTGAAACGAGGCGGACCAATAGGCAAAGTTCTCGTCCATCGGCGGTTACCGAAATGTCATCAACAATAGTAACACGGTCTTACTGACAAGGTTGTACACCAGGGTGTTTACATAAGCAGCGAATCATTACTGCTTAGATCATATAAACCATGATAAAGGTTAAACAAGACAATGGAAAGGAAAATGTGTTTAAACACATATTTCAGTGGTATATCCTTCCCACGGACAAGCAGAGCATGTTATCCATGACATGATAGAAAAAAGAAAACCATTTAGGTAAGGGGAGAGGAATTTCATGACATTACCCATACAGCGGTGTTTGGATAATCGAGCAGGAAACATTTAGCATTGGGCTTTAAATATTCTTGTTGAAAATCGGAGTACCATGGACATGCTTCGAGATAGCATTGACATGGTCTTCAAGCAAAGGTCGGACTTGGATACACAAAGGATTCATCGGGAACAACTAATAGAATAAGTCTTAGAATTTCCTCAGGGAAGAATGGTTAGCCTTGCTAAAAAGAAAACTATAACAATAGGTCCTCCGGTCAGGTGTGCTAGGCATGACATCACCTTACTGAGTGATATAAAGACCAATGTTATAACTCTTGGGAAATATGTTTCAACCATCATATCTGACTGAGGTTCAGATCGAATTGGTGTCAGGATATCTTAAACTTAGGATGTATGAGAAGAAAAGGTGCAACACAAATTGACGAGATGACGATGTAAGATTCTCAGGAAATGAACTATGGAAGCGAGTAGCGAAACAAGAGTTTATCATTAAACTAAGGAGAGGATGAGGAGGTGGCTGATGGACTCAGCGACAACTCATCAAGATTTCCAAAAAGATGGATTTTCACAATTATGTGAACAAGGAGATAACATTTGTTAGATCAAATGATATAATAATGTATGCTTGAGGAAAACACACATATTTAAACATTGGTTGAAAGATGCACCCAAATTTGGGCTCGGTAGCACGATCAATGTTAGAATGGTGATACAATTACCAATAGTCTATGAATGAACTGTCGACCATTAACTTCAAAGCAATAGGGTTGCTAGAAGTACAAAATCCAAACAGCACCGTTCACCTGTTGGTATTCCGGTTAGAACCAAAATGGGGACCAAGAAAGATTGGTGATGGTGAAAAGTATTACTATTTCAAGCATTAATAGTTTAGGTAATTCCCTCAACATTCTAGACATAACAGATGGTAATACTCCAAGATAGAATCATAATATAAGTTGGATAGAAAGGAAACTACACAAAACAAGACCAAGTTTTGTGTTGGAGGGAATGCGAGAATGTTGTCGATGATAACACAAATTATCGAGGGGTAAGGATAGTATTTCTCATCACGAATTCGATTGATATCCTAGAAGAGCTCGGAATGTTGATGATGATCACGACACAATTGTCGAGAGATTTCTTGAAGATGTAATCCATCGGCGATGACATCAAGTCAAAGGAATGATGAAGCGAAAGGTTATTGGAACCACGAGTATGACACAAACTTGAAATCAAGTTTGCTGTTCGAGGAGGATTGATATGACGAGGAAGATTGATGCAAGATTAGCTCATCGTTGAAAATTGTGCTCCGGGAAGAAGGACCAGGTAGCACAGTTAAAATTTAGCACATTAGTGATATAGCCGATCTAGCTAGCAATGACTTGAAGGATTATTAAACTCGTAAGCAATGGGAATTACTTAGAGTTATTGAATTAGAGTGTGGAATCAATTCACTTATGGGTGTTCTCGAGCGACTAATAACTTAGAACCCGGGGAAACTTGAAAACAATGAGAAGCAATACTAGATGAAGACTCATAGGAAGCAACACAGTGCTTTGATATTCTCGAGATACCAGAGGGCAATACTCGAAGGAAGATTAAAATAGAGGTTGCGGAGATGTATCAATCAGCAGAAGACAAGTGATTTAACTTGTCTGAGAAATGGGATCAAGGATAAAATATGGTCGGAACCATGATTGCAAAGGGATCAATTCCAATTCACAGTCACGAGATGGTATTATATCAAGGGGCAATTATTATTACAAGGATTTTCCATGATAGGATCTACATCGTTTCTATGGGCATGAACACAAAGTCCAAGGTCGACTTCCACTTCTCCAATGCATAACCTTTCATTCACTTCTCGCGTTTGATGAAGTTGTAGTGTTGAAATTTTATCTGGCAAAATACCAGAAGAGTATGACTTGTGAAAACTCTCGGGTTCACACAAATTAAGGAAGGCATAGGCTCAACCCATCGGGCTTCTTAGAAACATATAGCACAAACTTTAGGGGTGAATAACTCAAGCTCGGGAGCAGAGCATGGTTGAGAAAAGCAGGGGATACAATTTACCAAAGGCATTATGTATCCGATGAAAGGCTCACAAGGTTAATGAATATGAAGGACAGTGTCGGACAAAATCCAACAAAGGATCTGGTGGTCCATAAGGGATCTGATGTGAGCATCGGTACTCAACCAGAAGAAGAAAGAATGCAAGAAGATCTGATTATAGAAACAACTGACTAATTCAAGCTCAAATGCAAAGGGTAATTAAGATTTCCAAATCAAGGGATTAGAAGAAGACACTCTAATAAAGGACAGATAATTTGAATAGACTTAGGGGTACAATCAACGGCAGTTGATTGATCGAGAACCAGCTCATGCTCAAAATGGCGTCTGAGCCGGAAGGATGAATTCTAGGATCTAGTTGAAGATTGCAAGCATTCGCCCTTAATGAATCAATGGGCTCAAAATGATAGTGGCAAAGGATGCCAATAAGATTACTATACTTATGGCATTAACCATAATGCAAGCAAGCAAGAATTTTCAAGAGCAATAGGCTGCTGAGGATTTTCGAAAGATCAAATGATATTTCAAAGACTTTTGTGAAATACAAGAATCAACTGGGGATGAGCATATACTCGATAAGTGTGAGAAATTAACCGTATGGGTATTCAGGTGGCAAAGAACTGCAAGGCAGTAGGCACAAAGTATTCTCGAAACAATAGAGAGAATTTCAGGGTATCTTGTAATAACAAGAGCAACTGGGGACTAAGGTAAGAATGGCAAGTGCATGTAGTTATGTATAGGGGTTGACGGTGGAAGGGAATTGTAAATGCAATGAGCACAAGTTCTCGGGATAACATCGGAGAGTATCTTCTGAATCTTCTGGTGCAGCAGGCGATCATCTGTAATAAGGGGCTCTCCGGAAGGAAGTAGTTACGAGAACCTAGAGTCAGAGTTAGTAAAATCATTTAACCAGAATAGAAGAGAGATTTAGAGTCCCAGAGTATAGACGTGGAATAAATGATCTTAATACCACCCAATGGCGACGTGGGCCCATGGGCCACACAGCTATGTTAGTAAAACAGTTTTCATCGACTAGACTCAACTTCGGCCAAGGAGTGAGGAAGGGGGATTCCTATAGGCAGTCGGCTCTGATACCAACTTGTGTCGCCCTCGATTTGACCGTACACTAATCATACACGCAAACGTGTAAGATCAAGATCAAGGACTCACGGGAAGATATCACAACATGACTCTACAAATAAAATAAGTTATACAAGCATCATATTACAAGCCAGGGGCCTCGAGGGCTCGAATACCAAAGGTCGATCATAGACAAGTCAGCGGAAGCAACAATATCTGAGTAGACATAAGTTAAACAAGTTTGCCTTAAGAAGGCTAGCACAAACTGGGATAGAGATCAAAAGAGGCGCAGGCCTCCTGCCTGGGATCCTCCTAAACTACTCCTGGTCGTCGGCGGCGGGCTGCACGTAGTAGTAGGCACCTCCCAAGTAGTAGTAGTAGTCGTCATCGACGGTGGCGTCTGGCTCCTAGGCTCCATCGTCTGGTCACAGCAATCGGGTATAGAAAGGGGGAAAAGAGGGAGCAAAGCAACCGTGAGTACTCATCCAAAGTACTCGCAAGCAAGGAGCTACACTACATATGTATGCATTGGTATCAAATGGAATAAGGGTATCATATGTGGACTGAACTGCAGAATGCCGGAATAAGAGGGGGATAGCTAGTCCTATCGAAGACTACACTTCTGGTATCCTCCATCTTGCAGCAGAAGAAGAGAGTATATGGTAAGTTCACCAAGTAACATCGCATAGCAATATCCTAACCGATGATCCTCCCCTCGTCGCCCTGTGAGAGAGCGATCACCGGTTGTATCTGGCACTTGGAAGGGTGTGTTTTATTAAGTATCCGGTTTTAGTTGTCATAAGGTCAAGGTACAACTCCAAGTCATCCTATTACCGAAGATCACGACTATCCGAATAGATTAACTTCCCTGCAGGGGTGCACCACATTTCCCAACACGCTCCATCCCCTTTGTATGGACACACTTTCCTGGCTCATGCCCGGCCTCGGAAGATCAACACGTCGCAGCCCTACCTAGGCACAACAGAGAGGTCAGCACGCCGGTCTAAATCCTATGGCGCAGGGGTCTGGTCCCATTGCACACCTGCACGTTGCGAGGCAGCCGGAGAGCAGACCTAGCAACCTCCATTACAAAGAAAGTTGCGTTACGCGGTCCAACCCGGCGTGCGCCGCTCAGTCGCTGACGTCACGAAGGCTTCGGCTGATACCACGACGTCGAGTGCCCATAACTATTCCCGCGTAGTTGGTTAGTGTGTATAGGCTAGTGGCCAGACTCATATCAAATACCAAGATCTTGTTAAGCGTGTTATGTTGAAATAACCGCGGACGCCGACCAGGGCCAGGGCCACCTCTCTCCTAGGTGGTATCAACCTGCCCTGCCGCTCCGCCTCAAAGTAACTGTCGGGGGCCATCGGGAACCCAGGCCCACCACTACCTGGGTGGAACCACCTGCCCCTTCAGCCCCCAACATCGGAATCACTTGCGGGTACTCAACGAGCCGACCTGACTTTAGTAACCACATGTATCATATATTATGTATATAAGTATACACCCGTGATCACCTCCCGAGTGATCACGGCCCGATAATATAACATGGCAGACGGACAAGAATGTAGGGCCACTGATGATAATCTAGCATCCTATACTAAGCATTTAGGATTGCAGGTAAGGTATCGACAGTTGTAGCAACAATGACAGGCCATGCATCAGAATTGGATTAACGGAAAGCAGTAACATGCTACACTACTCTAATGCAAGCAGTAGAGAGAAGAGTAGGCGATATCTGGTGATCAGGGGGGGGGGCTTGCCTGGTTGCTCTGGCAAGAGAGAGGGGTCGTCAACACAGTAGTCGTACTGGGTAGCAGCGGCGTCGGTCTCGGTGTCTAGCGAGAGAAGAGGGGGAAGAAACAATAAATATTAAGAAAACAGATGCATAGAGATGCATGACATGACAAGTATCGGTGCTAGGGGTGCCCTAACGCGGTATGAGGTGGTACCGGTGAAGGGGGGAAACATCCGGGAAAATATCCCCGGTGTTTCGTGTTCCCGGACAGACGAACGGGAGGGGGAAAGTCACGTGTTCGCTATGTTAGAGACGTGTGGCGAACAAACGGACTATGTATTCGGATTCGTCTCGTCGTTCCGAGCAACTTCCATGTACAAAGTTTTTCCATCCGAGATACGGTTTATTTTATATTAATTTTAAAAGATTTAAATTAATTTTAGCATTTATTTAATTAATTTAATACAACATTAACCAGAACAGTGCATGCTGACGTCAGCACGACATCAGCAGTCAACAGAGGTGTTTACTGGTCAACTAACGTGTGGGTCCCGTTCGTCATTGACTGTTTAGTTAATTAGGTTTTAGCTAAACTAATTACTGTTTAATTAAACTAGCAAGTTAATTAGATTAATTAAATAGGATTAATTAACTTAATTAATTCACTATTTAATTAATTAATTATAAATTTTATTAATTCATTTTTTCATATATTTTTTTAAACGTTCTGGGGTGGGGCCCCGTCTGTCATATTTCCCAGGGGCCTTTGCGGGCGTGCGGGTATCGAGTGCAGCCCGAACGGGCGATGGCCCTCGCAGGGGCGCACCCGACGGGGCAACCGACGGGCGCGGGCACCGGTGCACCGGCGAGCGGGCGGCGCCGCAGGGGCAAAGGCGGCCGGTGCAAGAAGCAGGCACCGGCAAGGGTGAGTGGGGCGAGCGGTGAGGGGCGAGGCCGCGGCGGGGCGCGCGGGCACACGGGGAGGGCGCGAAGGGGGAGCCGGGGCGCGCAAGAGGGACGCCCCAGGGCCATGGTGTGCGCGGCCGGCGCGGAGCACTAGCAGACAGCGGCAGTAGCAGCGCCAGCAGCTGCTGCATCACAGCACAGGGCGGCGACGGTTGGGCGCGTCCAACAGCGCGGGAGATGGCGCATCAGACGTGGTCGTGACAGCCGCCTGAGAGGCCCGGAGCGCTGTCGGTGCTGGTGGTAGGCGGCGGCCGGAGCTCGGGCTCGCGGCAAACAACGCTAGGGAAGGCCAAAATGAGCAAGGGAAGGGGGAAAACGGACGGTGGCTCACAGTGGAGCTGTAGGGATGGCAGCGGGCTCGTGGTGGTGCTTGAGGCGGCGAGGCCAGGGCAGAAATAGCTACGGCGATGCGAATTTCGACGAGGTCGAGGAGGCGGCAGCAGCAAGCTTCAGGACGAAGCTCCAGGTGGCGGCTTGGAGCTCCTCGGGCAGCGAGGCGGCACAGGAGGATGGACTTGGCGCCGGGGACGACGTGGATGCAGCTGGATCCGTCTGGCAACGGGAAGGGGCGGCGGAGGCCGACCGGACTTGCTCGTTGGTGCGGCAGAGGTCGGGGCCAAAGGACGTGGAGTCGCGAATCCGGCCAAGTCCTGGGCACGGACGGTGGCGCAAGGACGGGGGGAGTAGTTGTGGGGCGGAGGCGATGGTTCTTCGGGGGCGGGCGCACCGGCGGGGTTGGGGCTCCGGCGCAGGGAGCGTGGCGGTGCTGGAGAAACGAGAGGGAGTGGGAAGGGGATCGTGTAGGAGGAGTGAGGGTCGGTTAGGGTTCCAGGGGTGGGGAGGGCCAGGGGCGACTGGGCCGGCCAGCTGGGTCGGCTTTGGCCATCTGGGGCATTCGGCCCAGTGGAGGAAGGGGGCTTTCAAACCCTTTTTTGTTTGCTTACTGTTTTGTCTTTCTTTTTATTTAGTGTTCTTTTCTATTTTATTAAATTTTAGCTTTTATGAAATACAAAGTTGTACCTAAAAGAGCATTAATACTTATGTCCCTACCACAATTAGCTTCGCACCTAAAACAAAAATAGTTTGTAGCTATTTATTATTTTAAAATCATTTAAATAATTGTTTTTGCTACTGTTTTATTTAGTTCAATGCATTTAAACATTTTATAAATACTTGGTTCCTCCATCAATATTACTTATGAATTATTCGTCACATCCAAAACATTTTAGTTTTAATATTTGAAAACTTTTGTTGGTTGCCATTTTTTGAATTTCAATTTGTATCGGTTTCAAACTAACGCACGATTGGCAACAGTAATCGAGGTGACATGGCATCATTAGTAGAGGTTCACTGTAGCTTAATTACCCGGGCGTTACAGCAGGGGTCTGGGTCGGTGGTCGCTGGCGGTTCGAGAAAGATCGTCAACAGTGACTGGCAGGAGGTAGACGAAGGCCATCTGCCCATTCCTTATAGATAGGACGGTTCATAAACAAATCAACTGACCTATTTATTTTCAGTCGACTGTTATCTTGATAGGACCACATGTGGTGGTGTGCTGGAGGAGTACCTGCATTTCCTATGCTCATATATTACAAAATCATACGGAGTAGAATCTAATTTTGGTTGCCATGCAATGTTGTAGAGCTATCATATGTCTCCTGTCATTTATTTTTCAGCCACCTGCTATCTGCTACTTTTACAGTGCATTAGTTCTGCACACACTTCACCCATACTCTCACTATTGTGTTTTTATGCAAGGGTATTTCAGACTCTGCTGCCTTCACAGAAGCAGAAAATAAAAGAGAGAAGTTGCTCCAGCGTGGTACGCGGCTAGGCCACACACGTTTTAGCCATTTAAAGGTTGCAGTGTTAGTAGATGGAGACGGTAAACGTAGCTCTGGAGTTGATGCCCTCGCTCCCAATGAACCACCATCCTAGGTGTCTGCTTTAACTTCGTGGTGTCATATGTGGTTGCATGTTGCATATGGTGTCTAGCTTGTATTCGAAAGGCCGAAGTCCGTCTTTATTAAGGTAAGGAAAGATATTTTTTACATGAACCACCATCCCGGGAGCACCAGATGTCAAATGGCTAGTCAGGGCACTGGCCGAGCCAGTGACAAGCCCAGCACAGACAGGCATCACCTGGAAGACAACTAAAAAGCCACGATGGTGGTGAAGCAGCCCGCCTCCCACCAGGCTCTCAGGTCCTAGATGATCATGCTCACCACTCCAGCCGGATGTCTAGCTTGTATTGCTTCCAATTTGGTTAAATTGCATCTGCTTAGCTTACACACTATACCTTTGAATATGACATGTCTTCCTATTTTTGGTACATACTAGTACATCTGTCTATTAACCATGTTCTTACATCAAACTAATGTTCTTGGGTATCCCTCATCAATCACTTATGATGAGGCAGTCAGGCAAGTGGACTACTGTGAGAGAATATCCTCATTTAAAGATTGCAGCGTCAGCCTCCCCACATGATTCTCAAGAAGCAGCATGGCTAGATGAAGATAGTGAATGTAGCTCTATAGTTGATTACCGCATAATTAGCATCGCAGGTTCTTGCTCTAACTTGGTAGCATGATATGTGGTTGCTTGTTGCATATGGTGTCTAGATTGTAATTCTTCCAATCTGGTTAAATTGCATGTGCTATTCTGCTTAGTTTATACATTATACCTGTTAACGTGACATGCCTTCCTATTTTGAGTACATAGTACATCTGTCTATTAAGCATGTCCTTACATAAAACTATTGGTTTTTTGTATCCCGCATAAATCAATATGACGAGACACCTTCAGTATATGCAGTGTGATATTAGTTGCATCTTTCATATGATTTATAGCATGCGTTGCTTCTAATTTGTGGAAATGCCATTTATGATTGGATGCTTTTAACTTTGCAGTCATATTGGTTGCATCTTTCATGTGGTGTCTAGCTTGCATTGCTTCTTATTTGTTGAAATGGTTTATGCTTAGTTTACACAAACAGTTGTGAATATGCCATGCCGTCCTGTTTTTCGTATTATTGCATCCCGGAATCATGTGTTTGCCTTACATCAAAGTAGTGATTGTCAGTATCATGCACGAATGAGTTCTGAAGAGTGAATTTTATTGCTTTTTCTTGTTGGTTTTACTTGACAATTCAAAATCAATAAAGCGGAAGGAAGTTAGCAAGGCAGCGGATGTTGGTGTTCCTTCCAAACAGAGGGCCTCTACAGATTCTACTCCTCCATTCCCCCAAGATGATTTCCAAGACAACACATGCATAGACACACTCAACGTAGCTGTGTTGATGATGAGCACGTCTCCCCTAGTGCACCATCACAGGTGCTCCCTCTAACTTGGCACTGTTATATGTGGTTGCATGTTATGTATGATGTCTAGCTTGTATTGCTTCTAATTTTGTTGAATTTCATCTTCTTACTTTACACATTATACTTGTGAATAAGACACGTGTTCCTGTTTCTAGAACATACAATATTTGTCTATCACACCATGTTCTTACATCAAATTACTACTGTTGTGTAACCTACAACAATCACTTATCATAAGACACATTTGACTTGGGAGTGTGATATAGGTTACATCTCGCATTCTTTTCTAGCTTGTACTACTTATAATTTGTTGAAATGGCACTTATGACGAGACAGTTTTAACTTGGTAGAGTGATATTCAATGCATCTTTCATATGGTGTCTAGCTTTCATTGCTTCTAATTTGTTGAAATGCCTTCTCCTTAGTTTACACATCATAGGTTGTGAATATGCAATGTTGTGAATATGCAATGGCACTAATGACGAGAGACCTTTAACTTGGTAGTGTGATGTTGTTTGTATCTTGCATATGATTCATTTCTTGTACTGCTTCACATTTGTTTAAACGGCATTTATGATGAGACACTGTTAACTTGGCAGAGCGATATTTGTAGCATCTTTCATATGGTGTCTACCTTCCATTGCATTGCTTCTAATTTAGTGAAATGTCTTCTGCTTAGTTTACACATCATAGTTCTGGTTATCTCATGCCATCCTGTTTTTCGTACATATTACATCCTCCTATCATGTGGTTGTCTGTATCACGCATCAATTTGTTCTGAAGAACTAAATTGTTATTCGTTTTTCTTGTCGGCTTGACTTAACATGGCACAGAGAAAGAGGAAGCAAGACAGAACGACAGGGAAAGGGAAGCGGAAGAATCTTGTAGATTTTGCTGGTACTGATGGTGCAATAGAAGGTCAAAGTCCAGCAGAAAATTGTACCGACAGGGTATTCCGTGCTACACGAGCTGCAGAACAAGCCAAACAGAAACAAATAGCTGCCACCAAACAAGCAGAGACAACCCTAGTTGTTGCAACACCTTCCACAGTACCACTAGTTGCACGATTTACTCGTTGGTCAACTCAGCTAGCAGCACGTTCCCAAGCTCCCTTGCCACCTGACACTACTTCTGAAGCACTCTTGACACAAGATGTGTTGGCAAGATCAGATGAACTTTGTGAGCTTCAACAGCAAGAGGGTAGTTGCTGGAGCCAAGTTACAGTTGCATGCTTCTTTATATGTAGTCTCACAGTTTGATGTACACTAACACTTCCTATGTTTGTTGTTGGACTAGCACCTAGGCGCAAGAGGAAACAAACATCAGGGATAATGCTTGATAGGTTAACTAAATCTAGAGGAGGAAGAATGGAGATCCGTTTTGAGGCAGGTTTAAAAAGGCCACGTGATGCTATAGAGTCAACCAAGTTAGTATCAGAGGCAGCAGTTGCTATTAGGTGTCATGTACGTATCCTCCCAACATGGATTCAGTACAGGAATGACAAAGACGAAACCCAATTCAACACCTTCCTCGACCATTTATCTATAAGTATGGTTATGTATGGAAACTTGCAATATCGTCTTGCTCTGTCCAATACTTTCTAGGTTGCTGATAATGCGACTCGCATAATTTTCAACAGATGAGGTTCAAGTTGGATAGCCAAGATGATGCAACCAGACAAGCTTGCACCCATGTTTTCAAGTCTGCTCTGTGACAGTATCGGTATAACTTGAGGAAAACTCACTTTGAAGGAAAGGCTAACAGTGAACTTGCCCAAACATCTCCAGTGGAAAAATATATCGGATGAAGACTGGAGAGGCCTGGTTAAACACTGGTCAGATCCGAAGTATCAGGTACATTATATATATGTGATTAGATCACATGTTGAAGTCCTATTTACGTATGCGCCACACAAATATATCTTCTTGTAGGTGAATTGTTCAAAGAACAAGGCCAACCGTACCAAAGTGAA